>NC_134458.1:120114070-120416570 GCF_047948215.1 Lycorma delicatula
GCCAATTTTTCCATTAGATTAAATTGCGACTGAGATTACTGGTTCCATTACAAAAAAGAAGAATTTAAAGAAGTTGTTTAGGCTGTGACATGCGCCCGATAATTAAAAATAAATTTAATTTAATATTACAGTTAAAGTGTTAGTTAATTTTAATTTGTAATGAATTTTATTTTTCACCTAGAAGTTTGTTTGTTACTTAAAGACTTCTCTCATAATCAGGATTTTTTTGGGTGAGATAATCAATCAAGTTTTTGATATGACCTAAAAGCCTTCCATAGTATATTCCCTTGTAATTTTATTTGAGAAGAAAAGACTGAGGGTGAGGCTGATTTTCATAAATAAACAATATAGTTGGTTATGAATCTGTTCATGGAATTGTTTTGTTGATTAATACATCAAGAGAAGTTAAACTGGCCATATATACAGATACTCTGGTCTCCTTCAGTGCGTCCAGAGTTCTGTATTTTTATCTACTTTTGGTGTTTTGGCTGCTGGTCGAGTGAGTACCTTCCAGTGGTATCAAGTCTACCGATTGAGAATTGCGAGCACAGTTAGCACAAGGAAATTTAGACTCATCTTTTCACTTTTTGCGGTAGTGAACGGAGAAAGCTTTCTGCGACGTGTGTCCGCCTCAACGGGGCTGAAAAGTGGCAACGACTGCTGGTCGTTAGCCCCCGTTACAGAACAGGCCGAGCCTTTAGTCCTTCTGCGCTCTTCTCAGAGCGAGGGCCGTAATTTATGGTTTTTTGCCATACGATCTGTATTGTAATCAATCGTTCCAGCAGCGGCAAGAGGCACAAAGCGTGACAGGAGAACGTAAGGGTCTCCGGCTGCCCGTACTCGCTGCGGAAAGTTGTCACACCGTGGGCTTCCCAAACCAGTCAGTAGGGTGACAGCGAGAATTTTGTCAGTTTTTCAGTACGTTAGGGAATCTTCGGCCATGTCGGAGTTCCAAGAGGTAAAGAAGTCCAGGCGGAAGAAAAAACCAGCGCCGGTACCGTCGACTAGCTCCTCAGAGGACGAGGTCAGCGATGCGATGGATACAGGGGCACCCACCCAGGTGCGATCCTCCCCTGTAGTAGAGGCATTTAAAAATTCTAAGGGCAGACCTGGTAGTTCTGCCCTGCTGTTGAAAGTGGTCCTGGACTACTTGGTAGAGTTTCTGTCGCTTCCCGGCAGGGTCAGTTTGGGGGTGAGGAAAAATATTCTCAATCGACTTGGCAAGTTGAGGGAAGCTTTTACGGCGGTAAGTGAGGGTTTCAAGGCCTTGGCCTCCAAACCCCAAGAGGTCAAGGCTCCCAAGGTGGTTGTTCAGCCCTCAGTGCAGCGTAAGCGCTACGCTGAGGTCCTGAAAACCAAACATATCAAGTTTTTGATATGACCTAAAAGCCTTCCATAGTATATTCCTTTGTAATTTTATTTGAGAAGAAAAGAGGGTGAGGAATGAAAGTTTGTGATTGTCTGTCGTTAAAGATCATGTAATAAAGTTGATCGCTAGTGCTTGAATTGTTACCTGCAGGCTTATTGGTTGATAAAGATAACATTAACTTGTCTTTATTTTTTTAAATTTCAAAAGATATACACTATAAAGTAAGGGACAAAATAAAAAAAATACATATCAGAATCTGTCAAACCAAAGGATTCTTGTGGTCGGTTTATTATTATTTTTTTATTTATTTTTACAGGATAATGATGGACAACCATCAGCTCCACCTCCAAGTATTCATTGATGACATGGGCTGATGATTTTGATTTTGCTGATAATCCAGTAATAAATGAATGAAAGAAAGAAAGATATAGGTTTTTTGCACTTTCCATTTTAATATTTGGTAAAATAAGTAACATCACATGTATATGTTTGTAATATATTATTCATATCATATTATTATTACATATATACATATATATTTATATATATATATATATATATATATATAAGATAAAAGAAACTTTGGCTCAAACAGCAATCAGCCTTTTTTATTTTATTATACTACTATTATTTAATGGATGGTTATCATTATTATTTCTTCTTATTTAATATAATATTTTATTATACATAATTTTGTCTGGTTTTAATCAGTAATATTAAAGTATTATGGTTTATTTATTCTTAATTGTAGATTTGAATGACTATTTTTAATATTGTATATTATAATTGCACATTATTATTGCTTAATAATTTAGAAAAAAACCAAAGTAATAATAACAGCTGTTTTGTGATATCTGTATAAAAAAGGTTTTAAATATTATTATTTTGTTATTTAGTAATTAAAATTGTTTCTTGAATCAATTACAGATGTTTTGCTAGTTGTCTTTTTGGTTGTTTTTATTATTGTTCATCAATAAAGTATAATAAAAAATGTGTAATTTCTCATAAATTAGGTTACAATGATAAGTATCTTCTATATATTTCTATAAATTACAACAAAATCTGGTTGAAGTAGACTTTTTTTTAAGCATTGCTTTATCATGTATTTAGTGAATTTTTTTCAGTATTTGAGTGAAAGTGTTTTATTGGGCACTCATCATCAACAGTATACTAATAGATACTGTCCTCTGTGTTTTTTTTACAGATCATCAAATAATCTGGTTTTTCTTCACTTCACAAATTGTGTTTATCAGAGCGGGGCAGATGTTGAATGCATATAAGGGTATATAAATAATTGCTGAGATGTTTTTTTTAAAACTTAATTAATTATTTAATTACAAAAATCTGTGTCTGTTGGATTTCTGTATCTGCTTCTGAAACTGGTGCTTACTGAATTTGCAAGATTTTTTCTTCTTACAATAATTTGAGAAAATTATAATGCTTTATTATTTAATTTCTATAATAAGGTACAATTTTTTTAATCCTAGCATAGCATCTGTATTCTTATCTTGTATTCTTTATTGTATGAAATTTCAAAATGAAAATTCTTTATCAGCGATTTAAATTATATTGTTAACAGATATATGTATAATTATATTGTATTCATGTTTTGTAAAAAAAAAAGAAATATATTAAGTATGATTGTTTTATTCAGTTTTAATTAAAATTTTATTGATTTTTATTTGTTATAAGTCCCTTTTTCTGCAAAACCTCTTATAAATAATTATTTCTTTTATAGTAGGCGAGCTGATTTTATATGAAGCAAATGGTTGGCAGTAGCACTAACATTACTTTGAGTCAGACAGATTTATTCGTTTATTCATGCAAGCAAATGATAGTGTAATCATTATGGTTTAATCTGGAAATATCCTTATTATTCTATTTTTACGCTATTATATTCTTTCATTTATTTAAATGTACTGTACTAAATTATAATAAAAATCTTATGTAGTAGATTAGATTAATAAATTATGAAACTAATTGTTTTATTGATAAAAATATAGATTATTTTACAAAGTAGTGATGAAAAACACTTCTGTGCAGGAGAAACCCTTCCAAATTCTTTGAGTGGTTGGGGTATTACCCAGTATGGAGTAGCATGTTACTGATAAATAATTATCATTTTTGTTGTCATATTTTCGACTAATGATGATGATGATTTGCTTTTCTATTCTACTACTGTCATTTCATTAAAACCAGCCTCATTATTGGATTCCGTCTGATTTACATTTTTTAAGCATTTAGCCAACCATTTAAGCTTTATATTTTTTCCTTGTTTTATTTTGTACAACTAATCCTAAAATAGATACCTTTCTCCTTGTGCACTCATATTTTTTCTGAAAATTAAGAATTGAAATAAGAATGCATTAATAAACCAATTGATGAAAAGATAGTATTTAAACAGTCTAAATTTCAGCATTTGATAAATCTTTGATTCATCAACTTAAATGAATTATGAGCAATAAGTATTTCTGGTGTATTATCACACACCAGATGCCCATCCTCTGTGGGTGCAATGGATTTTCATGACATAAGTGGAAATTTTCAGCACTCCAAATCCTATTATTTGATAGTGTAGCTGTCCAAATTGAAGCACACCTCAAGAGAAATATAAAGCATCCACAACGTGAATCATCCCAACCATTCTTCTTTGTTGGGATCAACAAATATATGAACTGTTTAAATTCGATATGGTGTTAGTTTAACAATTTTGTCAACTGATGAATGGATGATTTCCCTGAACTAATTTCAGCTTACAAGTGTATTATTTAAATTTTTTTTCTAAGGTGGTTAATTTGTCATTAATCTCAGTGACTGTGCCTGCATTCATCTTTGGCGCTTCTTGTCATTAACTGAATTTGTATGTGAATTTAATTATTGACCTTAATGTTGATATCTTATTATGAAATGGTCTACCTCGGTGCTTATGGCAAAAAACTATTTGCTGTAGTTACTGACTATTACTCAATAATAAAAACACATTGCCCTTTTGAAAACACCATCTTCTCATTAACAATGCACTAAACATTCTGAATGCTTTGTTATGGCTATTGGTAGAAGTGAACACAATGTACCCATAAAAAATTGTACAATGTTACAGCAGTTGTATTAATACATAAATTTTTTTTCATCTTTTAAACCGGTTTTCATTATTATAATCTTAGAGATTGCTAAAAGTTTTTTTTTTTGCTTGCTTTTCTTTAATTCACAATTTTTTTTTCATGATTGCCCTCAAATCTTGCATCTTTAATTTAACATACTTCCTGATATTGCCGATTGATGAAATTTTTCACAGTTACTAATTATGTCACAGATTTACAGTGACAGTATAATGTCGAACCATTACTTTTGCAAACATACCCTGTACAGGGGTAAATTTAGGGTGCAGGTGTAATAATTTAACATACACAAAATTGATTAAATATCACAAAACAGTGATATTTATAAGACACTTATATATCACAAAATTGTTATTGTTGATTAAGTAAATGAAATAAAAACTTCACTATAATTTTTTTTTTTGTTCTTCATGAGTCTGAGAAATATGATTAACATACCCCCCACAAGTGGGAAAGTGTCGGACTCGTACCGGTGTGGCTGGATGTTGTTAAGTGCCTATGTGTACCCACACTCTACTGACTAAATCTATCTCAGCATTCCTCCCCTCCTAAGGTAAGATCAGCACTTAAGTACTACTCGACCCTGGGAGGTGCCTTTAAGCTTAGAAGATCCAGAGTCCCCGTGCATTTTCACCATCACCCATCCATGCATGTGCAGATGAATGATGGCTCCACAGAGGGCTAAAATAGATACATTTGGGGTCTTTCACCCCTTTGTTCTCTGGTCTAGCTCTTCACCTGACTGCAGTTCTTTTAGATGGTTCATTCATCTTCACATTCCCCAATCTTTCTGTTTCATGATTTTGGCTATGTAATCAGCGATCGTGCAATACCACCATTCATTCTCTAACATCTTGGTAATTATATTTTCTACCTGCAGTGTCCCTACTATTGGTTCACATACCCGTCGTTCATTAATCCATCAAATGTATTGGAACACGATATGTTCTGGGGTGTCCTCCTCTCCACAATATGGACACTCATCATTGTCTGCATGGCATCTTTTGTACAGGTAAATCTTAAAGGCCTCGTGGGCAGTCAGAAACTGGGAAAGCCAGTAACTTTGATCCCCAAATTTTCTCCCATACCATGGTTCCACCCTTGGGATTAGATAGTATGTCCAACTAAGCTTTTACAAATTGTCCCATCTGGACTGCGAATCAATCATCAGTGTTTCCCAAGACCCCTTCTCTTTTTCACTGTCATATAGCCTCTTACGATGGTCCGCTAACAGTTTCAAAGGGAGAATACTTGCCACCACCATCGCAGCCTCCAATGACACCATGCTGCCTAATGCCAATGACACCATAACTTTTGACTGCCTAAGTAAACTAGATTCATGTCACAGACAAAAATCTACATAACAAATCAGTCATTCCCAAATCAATAAAATAAATACAGTACCTTAAAAATGATTATAAACGCTTATAAAATTGATAAATAGATAATGAACAGGATAAATAAAACTTCCAAAACCATAAGAAAAATGTTTATTAAAAGATATATTATTGTATGTAAAAGGTTATATGAATTTTTATGCTTTTCTTGTTACCAATGATACTAGAATCATATCACAGAACTAGCACAATGATCCCCATCCTGGGAGGGGAGGATTGGTTATATGAAGTTTGGTCGGTAGGGCACAGGCACAAATACGCTCTCTTAATAACATCTAGCGGAACCTGTTAGAAAGTCCGACACTCTGCTTGTAAATGGGGTTCCTTAGACTCATCAGAAATAATAAAAAGATTAAAAATATTATTACAAACATTTAAAACATATTAAATATTTTTAAATTGTATAACTTACTGTAGGCTGTTATTAACAAGGCATCTTCTGACTTGACAACAAACTAAGATACTGTACTCTAGCAATAAGTAGTTTTGAATGCGATGAGGGGATCAGCAAGGAGTAGAAGAATGGAGGACTGTTTGCGATACCCCAACAGTATAATGGTACAAAGGGTTAAAATGATCCATTTTCAGGGGGTTAAAAAATCATTATAGGTGTGGTGAATAATCAAAAGATCGGTTCCCAGCTACCTGGGTAGGACCTTGTGTTCTACCAAGGTAATTTGAGCTGATGGCACCTCCCAGAGCTGTAATTATGGGTCGGATCTACGATGGTGGGGTAAACAAAGATGAAAAAAAAGTTTATAAATATTTTTTTAAATGTTGTGCTACCTTATTTTCTTCTTATTCTTGTTGATAATATTACTTCATCAGAGATAACTCTTTTTTTCTTAGATTTTAATACTAATATCTACAAAAATTAAATAGAATAACAAAGTAACCAATCAATCATACATGACTGAAATATAATTATTTGTTCTCTCTGCTGTTATAAAAAAACTTAAAAATTAAAAAAAATATTATAACGTCTGACAAATAATTAATGCCCTACAAAAATACTCACAATAAGAAAAACAGCTAAACAATGAGAAGTTTTAAATATTCATTTATAAATTATCATGATTTTATATGTTTAAAATATATAAAAATTATTATAATATAAAATAAAAACAAAAAAAGAACTTTTTTCTTTTTTTTTGTATCATCATATATAAAATCATTATAAATAAAATATTTATTTTGAACAACCAAATAGAATTTTTTTTAACTGAATATATACATTTTTTGTTACCACTTCAGCCTTTATTTTTAAAACAGTAATATTTTATTGATACCTCAAATTGCAATAAATATTTATATTTTACAGTAATCACTTCAACTGTAAATTCAATGAAAAAAAAACTGCTCTTAAAAAGTAATAAAACTTTAATTAAAAATATAATTCAGTTAAACTGAACAAATATAAAAAAAAATTGCAAAACAAATATATATGCTTTTTTTTTAAATAATACATTTAAAATTTAATTTAAAGTAGTTTAATATAACTATTTTGTATCAGCTGTTTTTCTCTAACAATAAGATGAAAATTAATTTTTTGTATTAATACACTCTGCTTCAAATTCACTGTTAAAAATTATAACTCACCAAAAATGAATTATTATAAAATAATTTTTGTAATATCATGTATGTTTTGTTTTTGTCAATTTCTGAATGTCATAATTGCAATGTTAATCGGATTAATTGTTTAAGAGCTGATCTTAAGCATGTATGTACTAATTATCTCTGGTAGATTTAATTAGTACATTCATGCTCAAAAGCAGTATTTAATTTAACCAAGAGAAGAAGTTACTAAAAACAGATAACGTTGTAAGAGTACATTAACAAATGTATAGGAGAAAATTTTGTAACAGATTTTTTTTATTGATGAAATATTAATATGAAAAACTGTTATACAGTACTATCCAAGAGTATCTAAATAAGAAAAAAACACTTCTCTAGCTTGCAATCCTTCTGTAGATTAATATTATAATATTTTTGTTTAATAAGGCAAGCTGTATTTAATTCTACTTCATTTGCTATAACATTTACATTTACTTAAATCTTATTTATAATCGGTAATTACATTCTACAAAATTAATACATCCCCTTTGTGTATAAAAAATAATTGCAATTTTGACAGATTTTTAATCTTGAGTCAGAATTGCAATTATTTTGAGGTCTTTTTTTCCAGAGAACCTCGGTCAGGATTATATCTTAGCGGCTCCATCCCTGATTTAGCTCAACAAAACCATAATTAGTCATTTTTCTTTCAATAAATCTAAATGTACAGCTTCTACCATATTATTGTATTAAATGTTATACTGCCAGTCTGATATATTGAACATGACAAGTTTACAACTTTACAAATGCTGCCATGTTCTTATTAATTGCACATCATATTCGATAGTGTAAAACGCAATAGAAAAATTATCTACTGTTTAATCTACGTATTAGTATTAAATGAACAATATTTTTTTAGTACTACACACTGCTGTTATTAACATTTTTAATAAAATATAAGGGTCAAACCGTAGTATTTTAATGTACAATAAACCTTTTTAAATTAGACTTCTGTGGTCTGTTAGTTATAGTTTTAGCATGAACATGGTTTGTGTTTCTTTTTATAATTTCTTTTATTGATCTGCAGAATGCATTAAGTCAAATTAATCTGAAAAATATACCTCCAACATCATTTGGATTCCAAAATCAAGATGTTAGTTACTTTATATTCAGATATGCTCATACATAATAAATTGGAGGATTGTTGTTTATAAGTGACAATCAGTTTTTTAATTTTTATTAAAACATTAATTTTTACGAGTAATTTGTTATAGCTAATGAATAAAATAAGCAAATGAAATTGTTTTCAATTCCAAAAATACTTTTCCAATTTTTTTTTACTTAAATATGAAGCAATACTTTATTAATTTTATTTTTTTTTTTAATTCTTTTTCATAATATTTTTTAGGTGAAAGTGTAAAAATTAAATATGATAATGTAACTTTTGCCAATAACCTTGGCATTGTGGTAGTGTTTCGGCCTTTCATCTGAAGGTCCCGGATTCAAATCCCAGTCAGGCTTGGCATTTTTCATATTCTCACATACAAGCTTTCTTCTAGGCTTCTGTGATTAATTCATGAGTCAAAAAAAAAAGAAAAGAAAATAACCGAATTTCAAACTTGCAGTTAGGTGTATAATTCTACAAAGTAGTTTGTACTATAAGTTAAATTCTTTGTAGTTCAGATCACATTGTTTGTAAACAAGATCAAATAGGGAATGGTCATTAACATTTTAGTTAAAGTTATTGATAAGTAAGGTTCTGAATGTTTAAAAAAGATTATGTATTTTTAATAATGTATATTTTACAGATGAAATTGTTTTTTCATGCAAATAAAAAAATAACAATGCAGTTTATTTTAACATCTGTATCTAAATGTATTTTAACATATTTGGTCATTTCAATTCTCTGTACAACAAACAAACTGGCTATGATATAAGTAGTGGGTCGATTGGCAAGTTTCTCTACTTTGTAGCTAACAATTGTTGTAGTCGATATATTCGATATATTGTTTTTGAATAAAATTATGAAGTCATATAAAATTTAGTGGCATCGTCATACTAATGCTATTATCATTTCAGTACTAAAATCATAGCCATGGTATTTATAAAATTTACAACCACATAATATAAACATTAAATTGACATGTCACTTACTGCTCACTGCTCATATTATAGTTGTAGCCTTCAAAGTCAAATTTTATGGTATTATTATAAGTAGTATTTATTATATAATACTTAAATATTTATAAATTATTAACATAAATACATATTTTAATAATTATTTAAAATCTTTTAAGACACCTTATTACTTTAGAATTCTGTGATCATATAAATCGCCACAAAAAGTAATTATACAAATAATTGTGTTTTTCATTTAACGAAAACATGTTCACTTAATAAAAAACTTGGAGTACTATACCAAAGTTCAAATTAATTAGAATTAATATACCGTGATAAACATATTAAGACTGTTAATTAATTTTATTAACATGCTGTCCAGGAGGTGTGGGAAACTATGGCATCTGATCACCTATATACATTTTTAGTCCCCAAAGAGAAAATTATAAGGGATCACTTTTTCGCCAAACAGGAAGTCAGAAAAATTATAAAAATGATGCCCCTTAAAATTTTTTCTGTGAGGACTTCTGCTGACTCGCCGCATGAGCCTTTACCTCGAGTATCCTGCATGCTTCAGTGGCTTGGAAATCAAACTCCGCACACTTGCCTCCCACCACCAGCAGGAGATAACCATCAGCCAGGTTATTGTCTTACAGGTGGGTTCTGAACTATATTAAGGCATTCAATCTGAGGGCAGGTAATTTAATGACTTCTCTTTGTGTAATGCCGAACAGTTTGTAGATGTTCTACATTGTTACAAATGCTGCCAGTTTGGACACACATCTGAACTGTGTAATCATCTGATGGTACTGTGCTTCCACTTTGATGATGAGAGTCATAAACGAGAGGAGTGTCCTAAGAAGTCAGAGGGCCCGACTTGTGTTAACTGCAGACGTCTTCAGATGGGACCATAAGCAAATCTGTGAATAGTAAGTATTGGGCATGTTATAAAGAGGTTTACATTACATATTACAATTAAATATCTTTAGATAGTTTAAATTCGGTTATTATTTGTGTCGTGTGCTTACATTGCACAGATTGAACTCTGCGAGATCACCATGCGTAGGGGTTTGGATGTTGTCTTGTTGCAGGATATTTACTATTTTGTGTCCAGTGACTGCTAGGTTTTTCTCGTTGGTAAAGATTTTATTTTGTTTCTGTTTGCATGTCAACTGCACTGTGTAGAAAGGAACTTTGTTCGAAATTTCACAAACGATCATAACATTGTTGTTCCACTACGGATGATTGGAACTTTCACCTGCAGGTTAACAGTCATATTTTAAATATAGAGTTCCTGCTGATCGTTATCTTTTAGTATGGTATAAAATCCTACGATTCTCAGGTGCCAGTCGATTCTTTGTTTCTGTGGATGTGAATATAAAGTCACTATTGTGGCATAATGGCTTAACTGATGATGACGGCGAATTAATTGAGCGCTTTTTGGCACAACATACTTTGCAGGTATTTAATGTACTTGATGATTTGCCACCTAAGCAGGTGTGTTGATGGCTGTCAGATTTTTGTTTGGTGGAACGAAATCATGGGCAACCATGAGTTGGGGAAGGTACTGTAAAAGGCTCAGGGCAGTGTGTTGGTCAGTTATTGTGAGAGGTGGAGTTTGATTCACTTCTGCGGCTTAGGATGATCAGCGCGCGTCACATCTTGGCTTATGCTTACGACGGTCTCCTGCTGGATGAGGGAGGCTCATGGAAGGAGGTTGAATTCCAACTGTGCAAGCATGCAGGATATACGAGCTAAAGGGTCATCAACATAAGATGTCCTTTAACTTGGAGAAAACCACGATGATGATCCTCAATCACCGTTTGGCTGTGAGACGGCCAGTTGGCGTTTTGATGTCTCAAACACATAATATATTCTAAGTCCTCACATTGACATTTATAAGGTGCTTCTCTTTTTTTCATTTTTCTGACTTTCTGTTTATCCTAGATCAAACTACTTGCTAGCACACTTTTAAACACTTTATATTTTTCAATTATTTATAATGTCTACTGTTGTTTAAGATGTAGGAAGAGGTAATATCAGTTGTGCGAGATTAGCACTGTATGATAGTAACCAAAGATTTTCCAGCAAAGTTGCTGTCGTCCTTGAATGTTTTATTTTAATATGTCATATTAAAGCTAGTACTAGTAAACTAAAGCATAATCCTGTCGGATAGATTTCTACAATGTTTTTAATAGTCTGTGTAAGTTTAGAGTTTACCAACAGATTTACATCAACTGTAATTCCATCATGATTTTAAAATTCAGAATCTCATTTGAATTTAAGAAATAAGTTTTCTCACAGATTATTCTTTAAAATCCTCTATTCTTGAGGTTATTAAATTTTCCAATCTCATTGAATGCTGTTTTGTCTCTCTGTTAGTATGTATTCAAGTTTCATCTCTGATGTCGATGTGATCTATGAAGTTGAAAAATTAAAATAAAGTTATACTAATTTTTGCTCTTAAGTATTTATTTATAAATACTAGTAACAATCTTAGATTAGCTATTGTATTTTTGGTAAATGAATGAAGTGGTAAAGTAGCTCTGCAAGTCTGAGCTTGTAACTGCAGTAAAAGTTTCATTTAAAAAAAATAAATAATACATATAAAGCTTTTTAGTTATTTAATATTTTACATTTTGTGTGTAGATTAAATGATTTAATAAAGATTTTTCAAACATATCCTTTCCTAATAACAGCGTACTAGAGGATGTGACAGCCAATGAAGAGTCACATACATTTTCTTATTGTGTGTGTGTGATGGTTATTCGGCTTCTTTTATAATTATTAGATTAGTATTTTTTCCTGATTTTCATAAATAAACAATATATTTGGTTATGAATCTGTTCATGGAATTGTTTTGTTGATTGATACATCAAGAGAAGTTAAACTGGCCGTATGTACATTCTAGGAAATTTTTCCAGCATTTGTCTGCAAGGAATAGAAAAAAAAAACATGATGAAATATTGTTAAATAGCACATAGTGTTTAAAAACAAAGAATGAAAAGAATATAATAAACAGGTAAATTAAATGTTATGAACATTGAATCATTGAATGCTGTATTTACATAACATTTTGATTTAGTACACAGTATTTATATCATTGCATTAGATCGTTTACTGAGAAATTCCTAAAATAATTTTATCCAATATTTATAACTATACTATTTTTATTTACAGAATGAAAAAATTTCACTTGCTTAGAAAGAGAATAGTAATTTTCAGTGAAAACTTATAAAGTAGTTTAGGAATGTTGTAGAACCAGTCGTAAATGTTTAAAGTGAAATTGTATAAATTAAATTATACTGCAGCTACTTAAAATAGCTGAGACTTTTCTCAGCTACTTTAAGTAGCAGCTGAGAAAAATCTCTGTCAAAGTGAGATAAATAAATTACACAGTGTTTTCTTCAATTATGTAACATATTAACGTAATTGTTGGTTAGTAAATAAAAATAATTTTTTACCTATTATTACTCTTTCATGAACTAATGTTTGTTTAGTGTGTATTTTTTGAAGTTTGATTAAATATAATGATTTCTTATGTTTTTGTGATAGAAAATGTAATTCTAAGCCACAAATTTTACTATATTGCACTGTTTGCCAACATAAAAACAAATATTACTTTAGTATAATAACTGATCCATTATAATTATCAATTTGTTGTTAGGGTGAGTTTCTCCATCACAGGTGAGTTTTCTTTTGCACAGTTTAAACATTTCTACTCCGTCTACCTCTAGGAATTATGTTAAAAATTTACTTTGTTATTCTTCTGCTTTCATTCACTAAGTTCTCCTACCACCTTAGCCTACCCCATGCAGCTTTCTCATGTGATGGTCTACATTCTAGTTCTGCTATTGCTGCAGTGTTTCTTATTTTGTCTTCTGTCATCTTTCTTGAAAAAAAATCCTTTTCAAGTCACTTGTGTTTTACTATGTTCACTTCTTGTAGTAATCCAAAGCCCAAACCATATATGTTAGAATAGGGACTTAATGAAGTTAATATTGTTTGTTTATACTTTGCTAACACTTGCATAAACTCTTCATTCTTGCTGCATTCTGCTACTAATTTTTCAGTTGATCTTCACATCCTTTTGTATTTCACACCTTAAATATGTATGTCTTAAATATATCTTCAATTTCTTGGCCTTATTGTAATTGGAGTCTTTCTTTAGCAATTTCGTTCTATTTCAGTATCTGGTTAGTTTTCTCTAAACTAACCAGATACATTCCCATATTCCTATTTCTTGCAATTATAATATAAGGTGATTTTGGATATCTGTACTCCAAGTAAATGAAATAAAAACGTCAGTATAATTTTTTTTGTTTGTTTTGATGAGTCTGAGAAATAAGATTAACATACCCCCACAAGTGGGGAAGTGTCGGACTCGTACCGGTTTGGCTGGATGTTGTTAAGTGCCTATGTGTACCCACACTCTACTGACTAAAACTATCTCAGCATTCCTCCCCTCCTAAGGTAAGATAAGCACTTAAGTACTACTCGACCCTGGGAGGTGCCTTTAAGCTTAGAAGATCCAGAGTCCCCGTGCATTTTCACCATCACCCATCC
Organism: Lycorma delicatula; assembly: GCF_047948215.1. Classification (NCBI taxonomy): domain Eukaryota; kingdom Metazoa; phylum Arthropoda; class Insecta; order Hemiptera; family Fulgoridae; genus Lycorma; species Lycorma delicatula. The sequence continues at coordinate 120,128,194 of NC_134458.1, forward strand.
ATGCATGTGCAGATGAATGATGGCTCCACAGAGGGCTAAAATAGATACATTTGGGGTCTTTCACCCCTTTGTTCTCTTGTCTAGCTCTTCACCTGACTGCAGTTCTTTTAGATTGTTCATTCATCTTCACATTCCCCAATCTTTCTATCGTGCAATACCACCATTCATTCTCTAACATCTTGGTAATTATATTTTCTACCTGCAGTGTCCCTACTATTGGTTCACATACCCGTCGTTCATTAATCCATCAAATGTATTGGAACACGATATGTTATGGGGTGTCCTCCTCTCCACAATATGGACACTCCTCATTGTCTGCATGGCATCTTTTGTACAGGTAAATCTTAAAGGCCTCGTGGGCAGTCAGAAACTGGGAAAGCCAGTAACTTTGATCCCCAAATTTTCTCCCATACCATGGTTCCACCCTTGGGATTAGATGATATGTCCAACTAAGCTTTTTCAAATTGTCCCATCTGGACTGCGAATCAATCATCAGTGTTTCCCAAGACCCCTTCTCTTTTTCACTGTCATATAGCCTCTTACGATGGTCCGCTAACAGTTTCAAAGGGAGAATACTTGCCACCACCATCGCAGCCTCCAATGACACCATGCTGCCTAATGCCAATGACACCATAACTTTTGACTGCCTAAGTAAACTAGATTCATGTCACAGACAAAAATCTACATAACAAATCAGTCATTCCCAAATCAATAAAATAAATACAGTACCTTAAAAATGATTAATAAACGCTTATAAAATTGATAAATAGATAATGAACAGGATAAATAAAACTTCCAAAACCATAAGAAAAATGTTTATTAAAAGATATATTATTGTATGTAAAAGGTTATATGAATTTTTATGCTTTTCTTGTTACCAATGATACTAGAATCATATCACAGAACTAGCACAATGATCCCCATCCTGGGAGGGGAGGATTGGTTATATGAAGTTTGGTCGGTAGGGCACAGGCACAAATACGCTCTCTTAATAACATCTAGCGGAACCTGTTAGAAAGTCCGACACTCTGCTTGTAAATGGGGTTCCTTAGACTCATCAGAAATAATAAAAAGAATAAAAATATTATTACAAACATTTAAAACATATTAAATATTTTTAAATTGTATAACTTACTGTAGGCTGTTATTAACAAGGCATCTTCTGACTTGACAACAAACTAAGATACTGTACTCTAGCAATAAGTAGTTTTGAATGCGATGAGGGGATCAGCAAGGAGTAGAAGAATGGAGGACTGTTTGTGATACCCCAACAGTATAATGGTACAAAGGGTTAAAATGATCCATTTTCAGGGGGTTAAAAAATCATTATAGGTGTGGTGAATAATCAAAAGATCGGTTCCCAGCTACCTGGGTAGGACCTTGTGTTCTACCAAGGTAATTTGAGCTGATGGCACCTCCCAGAGCTGTAATTATGGGTCGGATCTACGATGGTGGGGTAAACAAAGATGAAAAAAAAGTTTATAAATATTTTTTTAAATGTTGTGCTACCTTATTTTCTTCTTATTCTTGTTGATAATATTACTTCATCAGAGATAACTCTTTTTTTCTTAGATTTTAATACTAATATCTACAAAAATTAAATAGAATAACAAAGTAACCAATCAATCATACATGACTGAAATATAATTATTTGTTCTCTCTGCTGTTATAAAAAAACTTAAAAATTAAAAAAAATATTATAACGTCTTACAAATAATTAATGCCCTACAAAAATACTCACAATAAGAAAAACAGCTAAACAATGAGAAGTTTTAAATATTCATTTATAAATTATCATGATTTTATATGTTTAAAATATATAAAAATTATTATAATATAAAATAAAAACAAAAAAAGAACTTTTTTCTTTTTTTTTGTATCATCATATATAAAATCATTATAAATAAAATATTTATTTTGAACAACCAAATAGAATTTTTTTTAACTGAATATATACATTTTTTGTTACCACTTCAGCCTTTATTTTTAAAACAGTAATATTTTATTGATACCTCAAATTGCAATAAATATTTATATTTTACAGTAATCACTTCAACTGTAAATTCAATGAAAAAAAAACTGCTCTTAAAAAGTAATAAAACTTTAATTAAAAATATAATTCAGTTAAACTGAACAAATATAAAAAAAAATTGCAAAACAAATATATATGCTTTTTTTTTAAATAATACATTTAAAATTTAATTTAAAGTAGTTTAATATAACTATTTTGTATCAGCTGTTTTTCTCTAACAATAAGATGAAAATTAATTTTTTGTATTAATACACTCTGCTTCAAATTCACTGTTAAAAATTATAACTCACCAAAAATGAATTATTATAAAATAATTTTTGTAATATCATGTATGTTTTGTTTTTGTCAATTTCTGAATGTCATAATTGCAATGTTAATCGGATTAATTGTTTAAGAGCTGATCTTAAGCATGTATGTACTAATTATCTCTGGTAGATTTAATTAGTACATTCATGCTCAAAAGCAGTATTTAATTTAACCAAGAGAAGAAGTTACTAAAAACAGATAACGTTGTAAGAGTACATTAACAAATGTATAGGAGAAAATTTTGTAACAGATTTTTTTTATTGATGAAATATTAATATGAAAAACTGTTATACAGTACTATCCAAGAGTATCTAAATAAGAAAAAAACACTTCTCTAGCTTGCAATCCTTCTGTAGATTAATATTATAATATTTTTGTTTAATAAGGCAAGCTGTATTTAATTCTACTTCATTTGCTATAACATTTACATTTACTTAAATCTTATTTATAATCGGTAATTACATTCTACAAAATTAATACATCCCCTTTGTGTATAAAAAATAATTGCAATTTTGACAGATTTTTAATCTTGAGTCAGAATTGCAATTATTTTGAGGTCTTTTTTTCCAGAGAACCTCGGTCAGGATTATATCTTAGCGGCTCCATCCCTGATTTAGCTCAACAAAACCATAATTAGTCATTTTTCTTTCAATAAATCTAAATGTACAGCTTCTACCATATTATTGTATTAAATGTTATACTGCCAGTCTGATATATTGAACATGACAAGTTTACAACTTTACAAATGCTGCCATGTTCTTATTAATTGCACATCATATTCGATAGTGTAAAACGCAATAGAAAAATTATCTACTGTTTAATCTACGTATTAGTATTAAATGAACAATATTTTTTTAGTACTACACACTGCTGTTATTAACATTTTTAATAAAATATAAGGGTCAAACCGTAGTATTTTAATGTACAATAAACCTTTTTAAATTAGACTTCTGTGGTCTGTTAGTTATAGTTTTAGCATGAACATGGTTTGTGTTTCTTTTTATAATTTCTTTTATTGATCTGCAGAATGCATTAAGTCAAATTAATCTGAAAAATATACCTCCAACATCATTTGGATTCCAAAATCAAGATGTTAGTTACTTTATATTCAGATATGCTCATACATAATAAATTGGAGGATTGTTGTTTATAAGTGACAATCAGTTTTTTAATTTTTATTAAAACATTAATTTTTACGAGTAATTTGTTATAGCTAATGAATAAAATAAGCAAATGAAATTGTTTTCAATTCCAAAAATACTTTTCCAATTTTTTTTTACTTAAATATGAAGCAATACTTTATTAATTTTATTTTTTTTTTTAATTCTTTTTCATAATATTTTTTAGGTGAAAGTGTAAAAATTAAATATGATAATGTAACTTTTGCCAATAACCTTGGCATTGTGGTAGTGTTTCGGCCTTTCATCTGAAGGTCCCGGATTCAAATCCCAGTCAGGCTTGGCATTTTTCATATTCTCACATACAAGCTTTCTTCTAGGCTTCTGTGATTAATTCATGAGTCAAAAAAAAAAGAAAAGAAAATAACCGAATTTCAAACTTGCAGTTAGGTGTATAATTCTACAAAGTAGTTTGTACTATAAGTTAAATTCTTTGTAGTTCAGATCACATTGTTTGTAAACAAGATCAAATAGGGAATGGTCATTAACATTTTAGTTAAAGTTATTGATAAGTAAGGTTCTGAATGTTTAAAAAAGATTATGTATTTTTAATAATGTATATTTTACAGATGAAATTGTTTTTTCATGCAAATAAAAAAATAACAATGCAGTTTATTTTAACATCTGTATCTAAATGTATTTTAACATATTTGGTCATTTCAATTCTCTGTACAACAAACAAACTGGCTATGATATAAGTAGTGGGTCGATTGGCAAGTTTCTCTACTTTGTAGCTAACAATTGTTGTAGTCGATATATTCGATATATTGTTTTTGAATAAAATTATGAAGTCATATAAAATTTAGTGGCATCGTCATACTAATGCTATTATCATTTCAGTACTAAAATCATAGCCATGGTATTTATAAAATTTACAACCACATAATATAAACATTAAATTGACATGTCACTTACTGCTCACTGCTCATATTATAGTTGTAGCCTTCAAAGTCAAATTTTATGGTATTATTATAAGTAGTATTTATTATATAATACTTAAATATTTATAAATTATTAACATAAATACATATTTTAATAATTATTTAAAATCTTTTAAGACACCTTATTACTTTAGAATTCTGTGATCATATAAATCGCCACAAAAAGTAATTATACAAATAATTGTGTTTTTCATTTAACGAAAACATGTTCACTTAATAAAAAACTTGGAGTACTATACCAAAGTTCAAATTAATTAGAATTAATATACCGTGATAAACATATTAAGACTGTTAATTAATTTTATTAACATGCTGTCCAGGAGGTGTGGGAAACTATGGCATCTGATCACCTATATACATTTTTAGTCCCCAAAGAGAAAATTATAAGGGATCACTTTTTCGCCAAACAGGAAGTCAGAAAAATTATAAAAATGATGCCCCTTAAAATTTTTTCTGTGAGGACTTCTGCTGACTCGCCGCATGAGCCTTTACCTCGAGTATCCTGCATGCTTCAGTGGCTTGGAAATCAAACTCCGCACACTTGCCTCCCACCACCAGCAGGAGATAACCATCAGCCAGGTTATTGTCTTACAGGTGGGTTCTGAACTATATTAAGGCATTCAATCTGAGGGCAGGTAATTTAATGACTTCTCTTTGTGTAATGCCGAACAGTTTGTAGATGTTCTACATTGTTACAAATGCTGCCAGTTTGGACACACATCTGAACTGTGTAATCATCTGATGGTACTGTGCTTCCACTTTGATGATGAGAGTCATAAACGAGAGGAGTGTCCTAAGAAGTCAGAGGGCCCGACTTGTGTTAACTGCAGACGTCTTCAGATGGGACCATAAGCAAATCTGTGAATAGTAAGTATTGGGCATGTTATAAAGAGGTTTACATTACATATTACAATTAAATATCTTTAGATAGTTTAAATTCGGTTATTATTTGTGTCGTGTGCTTACATTGCACAGATTGAACTCTGCGAGATCACCATGCGTAGGGGTTTGGATGTTGTCTTGTTGCAGGATATTTACTATTTTGTGTCCAGTGACTGCTAGGTTTTTCTCGTTGGTAAAGATTTTATTTTGTTTCTGTTTGCATGTCAACTGCACTGTGTAGAAAGGAACTTTGTTCGAAATTTCACAAACGATCATAACATTGTTGTTCCACTACGGATGATTGGAACTTTCACCTGCAGGTTAACAGTCATATTTTAAATATAGAGTTCCTGCTGATCGTTATCTTTTAGTATGGTATAAAATCCTACGATTCTCAGGTGCCAGTCGATTCTTTGTTTCTGTGGATGTGAATATAAAGTCACTATTGTGGCATAATGGCTTAACTGATGATGACGGCGAATTAATTGAGCGCTTTTTGGCACAACATACTTTGCAGGTATTTAATGTACTTGATGATTTGCCACCTAAGCAGGTGTGTTGATGGCTGTCAGATTTTTGTTTGGTGGAACGAAATCATGGGCAACCATGAGTTGGGGAAGGTACTGTAAAAGGCTCAGGGCAGTGTGTTGGTCAGTTATTGTGAGAGGTGGAGTTTGATTCACTTCTGCGGCTTAGGATGATCAGCGCGCGTCACATCTTGGCTTATGCTTACGACGGTCTCCTGCTGGATGAGGGAGGCTCATGGAAGGAGGTTGAATTCCAACTGTGCAAGCATGCAGGATATACGAGCTAAAGGGTCATCAACATAAGATGTCCTTTAACTTGGAGAAAACCACGATGATGATCCTCAATCACCGTTTGGCTGTGAGACGGCCAGTTGGCGTTTTGATGTCTCAAACACATAATATATTCTAAGTCCTCACATTGACATTTATAAGGTGCTTCTCTTTTTTTCATTTTTCTGACTTTCTGTTTATCCTAGATCAAACTACTTGCTAGCACACTTTTAAACACTTTATATTTTTCAATTATTTATAATGTCTACTGTTGTTTAAGATGTAGGAAGAGGTAATATCAGTTGTGCGAGATTAGCACTGTATGATAGTAACCAAAGATTTTCCAGCAAAGTTGCTGTCGTCCTTGAATGTTTTATTTTAATATGTCATATTAAAGCTAGTACTAGTAAACTAAAGCATAATCCTGTCGGATAGATTTCTACAATGTTTTTAATAGTCTGTGTAAGTTTAGAGTTTACCAACAGATTTACATCAACTGTAATTCCATCATGATTTTAAAATTCAGAATCTCATTTGAATTTAAGAAATAAGTTTTCTCACAGATTATTCTTTAAAATCCTCTATTCTTGAGGTTATTAAATTTTCCAATCTCATTGAATGCTGTTTTGTCTCTCTGTTAGTATGTATTCAAGTTTCATCTCTGATGTCGATGTGATCTATGAAGTTGAAAAATTAAAATAAAGTTATACTAATTTTTGCTCTTAAGTATTTATTTATAAATACTAGTAACAATCTTAGATTAGCTATTGTATTTTTGGTAAATGAATGAAGTGGTAAAGTAGCTCTGCAAGTCTGAGCTTGTAACTGCAGTAAAAGTTTCATTTAAAAAAAATAAATAATACATATAAAGCTTTTTAGTTATTTAATATTTTACATTTTGTGTGTAGATTAAATGATTTAATAAAGATTTTTCAAACATATCCTTTCCTAATAACAGCGTACTAGAGGATGTGACAGCCAATGAAGAGTCACATACATTTTCTTATTGTGTGTGTGTGATGGTTATTCGGCTTCTTTTATAATTATTAGATTAGTATTTTTTCCTGATTTTCATAAATAAACAATATATTTGGTTATGAATCTGTTCATGGAATTGTTTTGTTGATTGATACATCAAGAGAAGTTAAACTGGCCGTATGTACATTCTAGGAAATTTTTCCAGCATTTGTCTGCAAGGAATAGAAAAAAAAAACATGATGAAATATTGTTAAATAGCACATAGTGTTTAAAAACAAAGAATGAAAAGAATATAATAAACAGGTAAATTAAATGTTATGAACATTGAATCATTGAATGCTGTATTTACATAACATTTTGATTTAGTACACAGTATTTATATCATTGCATTAGATCGTTTACTGAGAAATTCCTAAAATAATTTTATCCAATATTTATAACTATACTATTTTTATTTACAGAATGAAAAAATTTCACTTGCTTAGAAAGAGAATAGTAATTTTCAGTGAAAACTTATAAAGTAGTTTAGGAATGTTGTAGAACCAGTCGTAAATGTTTAAAGTGAAATTGTATAAATTAAATTATACTGCAGCTACTTAAAATAGCTGAGACTTTTCTCAGCTACTTTAAGTAGCAGCTGAGAAAAATCTCTGTCAAAGTGAGATAAATAAATTACACAGTGTTTTCTTCAATTATGTAACATATTAACGTAATTGTTGGTTAGTAAATAAAAATAATTTTTTACCTATTATTACTCTTTCATGAACTAATGTTTGTTTAGTGTGTATTTTTTGAAGTTTGATTAAATATAATGATTTCTTATGTTTTTGTGATAGAAAATGTAATTCTAAGCCACAAATTTTACTATATTGCACTGTTTGCCAACATAAAAACAAATATTTCTTTAGTATAATAACTGATCCATTATAATTATCAATTTGTTGTTAGGGTGAGTTTCTCCATCACAGGTGAGTTTTCTTTTGCACAGTTTAAACATTTCTACTCCGTCTACCTCTAGGAATTATGTTAAAAATTTACTTTGTTATTCTTCTGCTTTCATTCACTAAGTTCTCCTACCACCTTAGCCTACCCCATGCAGCTTTCTCATGTGATGGTCTACATTCTAGTTCTGCTATTGCTGCAGTGTTTCTTATTTTGTCTTCTGTCATCTTTCTTGAAAAAAAATCCTTTTCAAGTCACTTGTGTTTTACTATGTTCACTTCTTGTAGTAATCCAAAGCCCAAACCATATATGTTAGAATAGGGACTTAATGAAGTTAATATTGTTTGTTTATACTTTGCTAACACTTGCATAAACTCTTCATTCTTGCTGCATTCTGCTACTAATTTTTCAGTTGATCTTCACATCCTTTTGTATTTCACACCTTAAATATGTATGTCTTAAATATATCTTCAATTTCTTGGCCTTATTGTAATTGGAGTCTTTCTTTAGCAATTTCGTTCTATTTCAGTATCTGGTTAGTTTTCTCTAAACTAACCAGATACATTCCCATATTCCTATTTCTTGCAATTATAATATAAGGTGATTTTGGATATCTGTACTCCAAGTAAATGAAATAAAAACGTCAGTATAATTTTTTTTGTTTGTTTTGATGAGTCTGAGAAATAAGATTAACATACCCCCACAAGTGGGGAAGTGTCGGACTCGTACCGGTTTGGCTGGATGTTGTTAAGTGCCTATGTGTACCCACACTCTACTGACTAAAACTATCTCAGCATTCCTCCCCTCCTAAGGTAAGATAAGCACTTAAGTACTACTCGACCCTGGGAGGTGCCTTTAAGCTTAGAAGATCCAGAGTCCCCGTGCATTTTCACCATCACCCATCCATGCATGTGCAGATGAATGATGGCTCCACAGAGGGCTAAAATAGATACATTTGGGGTCTTTCACCCCTTTGTTCTCTTGTCTAGCTCTTCACCTGACTGCAGTTCTTTTAGATTGTTCATTCATCTTCACATTCCCCAATCTTTCTATCGTGCAATACCACCATTCATTCTCTAACATCTTGGTAATTATATTTTCTACCTGCAGTGTCCCTACTATTGGTTCACATACCCGTCGTTCATTAATCCATCAAATGTATTGGAACACGATATGTTATGGGGTGTCCTCCTCTCCACAATATGGACACTCCTCATTGTCTGCATGGCATCTTTTGTACAGGTAAATCTTAAAGGCCTCGTGGGCAGTCAGAAACTGGGAAAGCCAGTAACTTTGATCCCCAAATTTTCTCCCATACCATGGTTCCACCCTTGGGATTAGATGATATGTCCAACTAAGCTTTTTCAAATTGTCCCATCTGGACTGCGAATCAATCATCAGTGTTTCCCAAGACCCCTTCTCTTTTTCACTGTCATATAGCCTCTTACGATGGTCCGCTAACAGTTTCAAAGGGAGAATACTTGCCACCACCATCGCAGCCTCCAATGACACCATGCTGCCTAATGCCAATGACACCATAACTTTTGACTGCCTAAGTAAACTAGATTCATGTCACAGACAAAAATCTACATAACAAATCAGTCATTCCCAAATCAATAAAATAAATACAGTACCTTAAAAATGATTAATAAACGCTTATAAAATTGATAAATAGATAATGAACAGGATAAATAAAACTTCCAAAACCATAAGAAAAATGTTTATTAAAAGATATATTATTGTATGTAAAAGGTTATATGAATTTTTATGCTTTTCTTGTTACCAATGATACTAGAATCATATCACAGAACTAGCACAATGATCCCCATCCTGGGAGGGGAGGATTGGTTATATGAAGTTTGGTCGGTAGGGCACAGGCACAAATACGCTCTCTTAATAACATCTAGCGGAACCTGTTAGAAAGTCCGACACTCTGCTTGTAAATGGGGTTCCTTAGACTCATCAGAAATAATAAAAAGAATAAAAATATTATTACAAACATTTAAAACATATTAAATATTTTTAAATTGTATAACTTACTGTAGGCTGTTATTAACAAGGCATCTTCTGACTTGACAACAAACTAAGATACTGTACTCTAGCAATAAGTAGTTTTGAATGCGATGAGGGGATCAGCAAGGAGTAGAAGAATGGAGGACTGTTTGTGATACCCCAACAGTATAATGGTACAAAGGGTTAAAATGATCCATTTTCAGGGGGTTAAAAAATCATTATAGGTGTGGTGAATAATCAAAAGATCGGTTCCCAGCTACCTGGGTAGGACCTTGTGTTCTACCAAGGTAATTTGAGCTGATGGCACCTCCCAGAGCTGTAATTATGGGTCGGATCTACGATGGTGGGGTAAACAAAGATGAAAAAAAAGTTTATAAATATTTTTTTAAATGTTGTGCTACCTTATTTTCTTCTTATTCTTGTTGATAATATTACTTCATCAGAGATAACTCTTTTTTTCTTAGATTTTAATACTAATATCTACAAAAATTAAATAGAATAACAAAGTAACCAATCAATCATACATGACTGAAATATAATTATTTGTTCTCTCTGCTGTTATAAAAAAACTTAAAAATTAAAAAAAATATTATAACGTCTTACAAATAATTAATGCCCTACAAAAATACTCACAATAAGAAAAACAGCTAAACAATGAGAAGTTTTAAATATTCATTTATAAATTATCATGATTTTATATGTTTAAAATATATAAAAATTATTATAATATAAAATAAAAACAAAAAAAGAACTTTTTTCTTTTTTTTTGTATCATCATATATAAAATCATTATAAATAAAATATTTATTTTGAACAACCAAATAGAATTTTTTTTAACTGAATATATACATTTTTTGTTACCACTTCAGCCTTTATTTTTAAAACAGTAATATTTTATTGATACCTCAAATTGCAATAAATATTTATATTTTACAGTAATCACTTCAACTGTAAATTCAATGAAAAAAAAACTGCTCTTAAAAAGTAATAAAACTTTAATTAAAAATATAATTCAGTTAAACTGAACAAATATAAAAAAAAATTGCAAAACAAATATATATGCTTTTTTTTTAAATAATACATTTAAAATTTAATTTAAAGTAGTTTAATATAACTATTTTGTATCAGCTGTTTTTCTCTAACAATAAGATGAAAATTAATTTTTTGTATTAATACATTCTGCTTCAAATTCACTGTTAAAAATTATAACTCACCAAAAATGAATTATTATAAAATAATTTTTGTAATATCATGTATCTTTTGTTTTTGTCAATTTCTGAATGTCATAATTGCAATGTTAATCGGATTAATTGTTTAAGAGCTGATCTTAAGCATGTATGTACTAATTATCTCTGGTAGATTTAATTAGTACATTCATGCTCAAAAGCAGTATTTAATTTAACCAAGAGAAGAAGTTACTAAAAACAGATAACGTTGTAAGAGTACATTAACAAATGTATAGGAGAAAATTTTGTAACAGATTTTTTTTATTGATGAAATATTAATATGAAAAACTGTTATACAGTACTATCCAAGAGTATCTAAATAAGAAAAAAACACTTCTCTAGCTTGCAATCCTTCTGTAGATTAATATTATAATATTTTTGTTTAATAAGGCAAGCTGTATTTAATTCTACTTCATTTGCTATAACATTTACATTTACTTAAATCTTATTTATAATCGGTAATTACATTCTACAAAATTAATACATCCCCTTTGTGTATAAAAAATAATTGCAATTTTGACAGATTTTTAATCTTGAGTCAGAATTGCAATTATTTTGAGGTCTTTTTTTCCAGAGAACCTCGGTCAGGATTATATCTTAGCGGCTCCATCCCTGATTTAGCTCAACAAAACCATAATTAGTCATTTTTCTTTCAATAAATCTAAATGTACAGCTTCTACCATATTATTGTATTAAATGTTATACTGCCAGTCTGATATATTGAACATGACAAGTTTACAACTTTACAAATGCTGCCATGTTCTTATTAATTGCACATCATATTCGATAGTGTAAAACGCAATAGAAAAATTATCTACTGTTTAATCTACGTATTAGTATTAAATGAACAATATTTTTTTAGTACTACACACTGCTGTTATTAACATTTTTAATAAAATATAAGGGTCAAACCGTAGTATTTTAATGTACAATAAACCTTTTTAAATTAGACTTCTGTGGTCTGTTAGTTATAGTTTTAGCATGAACATGGTTTGTGTTTCTTTTTATAATTTCTTTTATTGATCTGCAGAATGCATTAAGTCAAATTAATCTGAAAAATATACCTCCAACATCATTTGGATTCCAAAATCAAGATGTTAGTTACTTTATATTCAGATATGCTCATACATAATAAATTGGAGGATTGTTGTTTATAAGTGACAATCAGTTTTTTAATTTTTATTAAAACATTAATTTTTACGAGTAATTTGTTATAGCTAATGAATAAAATAAGCAAATGAAATTGTTTTCAATTCCAAAAATACTTTTCCAATTTTTTTTTACTTAAATATGAAGCAATACTTTATTAATTTTATTTTTTTTTTTAATTCTTTTTCATAATATTTTTTAGGTGAAAGTGTAAAAATTAAATATGATAATGTAACTTTTGCCAATAACCTTGGCATTGTGGTAGTGTTTCGGCCTTTCATCTGAAGGTCCCGGATTCAAATCCCAGTCAGGCTTGGCATTTTTCATATTCTCACATACAAGCTTTCTTCTAGGCTTCTGTGATTAATTCATGAGTCAAAAAAAAAAGAAAAGAAAATAACCGAATTTCAAACTTGCAGTTAGGTGTATAATTCTACAAAGTAGTTTGTACTTTAAGTTAAATTCTTTGTAGTTCAGATCACATTGTTTGTAAACAAGATCAAATAGGGAATGGTCATTAACATTTTAGTTAAAGTTATTGATAAGTAAGGTTCTGAATGTTTAAAAAAGATTATGTATTTTTAATAATGTATATTTTACAGATGAAATTGTTTTTTCATGCAAATAAAAAAATAACAATGCAGTTTATTTTAACATCTGTATCTAAATGTATTTTAACATATTTGGTCATTTCAATTCTCTGTACAACAAACAAACTGGCTATGATATAAGTAGTGGGTCGATTGGCAAGTTTCTCTACTTTGTAGCTAACAATTGTTGTAGTCGATATATTCGATATATTGTTTTTGAATAAAATTATGAAGTCATATAAAATTTAGTGGCATCGTCATACTAATGCTATTATCATTTCAGTACTAAAATCATAGCCATGGTATTTATAAAATTTACAACCACATAATATAAACATTAAATTGACATGTCACTTACTGCTCACTGCTCATATTATAGTTGTAGCCTTCAAAGTCAAATTTTATGGTATTATTATAAGTAGTATTTATTATATAATACTTAAATATTTATAAATTATTAACATAAATACATATTTTAATAATTATTTAAAATCTTTTAAGACACCTTATTACTTTAGAATTCTGTGATCATATAAATCGCCACAAAAAGTAATTATACAAATAATTGTGTTTTTCATTTAACGAAAACATGTTCACTTAATAAAAAACTTGGAGTACTATACCAAAGTTCAAATTAATTAGAATTAATATACCGTGATAAACATATTAAGACTGTTAATTAATTTTATTAACATGCTGTCCAGGAGGTGTGGGAAACTATGGCATCTGATCACCTATATACATTTTTAGTCCCCAAAGAGAAAATTATAAGGGATCACTTTTTCGCCAAACAGGAAGTCAGAAAAATTATAAAAATGATGCCCTTTAAAATTTTTTCTGTGAGGACTTCTGCTGACTCGCCGCATGAGCCTTTAGCTCGAGTATCCTGCATGCTTCAGTGGCTTGGAACTCAAACTCCGCACACTTGCCTCCCACCACCAGCAGGAGATAACCATCAGCCAGGTTGTTGTCTTACAGGTGGGTTCTGAACTATATTAAGGCATTCAATCTGAGGGCAGGTAATTTAACGACTTCTCTTTGTGTAATGCCGAACAGTTTGTAGATGTTCTACATTGTTACAAATGCTGCCAGTTTGGACACACATCTGAACTGTGTAATCATCTGATGGTACTGTGCTTCCACTTTGATGATGAGAGTCATAAACGAGAGGAGTGTCCTAAGAAGTCAGAGGGCCCGACTTGTGTTAACTGCAGACGTCTTCAGATGGGACCATAAGCAAATCTGTGAATAGTAAGTATTGGGCATGTTATAAAGAGGTTTACATTACATATTACAATTAAATATCTTTAGATAGTTTAAATTCGGTTATTATTTGTGTCGTGTGCTTACATTGCACAGATTGAACTCTGCGAGATCACCATGCGTAGGGGTTTGGATGTTGTCTTGTTGCAGGATATTTACTATTTTGTGTCCAGTGACTGCTAGGTTTTTCTCGTTGGTAAAGATTTTATTTTGTTTCTGTTTGCATGTCAACTGCACTGTGTAGAAAGGAACTTTGTTCGAAATTTCACAAACGATCATAACATTGTTGTTCCACTACGGATGATTGGAACTTTCACCTGCAGGTTAACAGTCATATTTTAAATATAGAGTTCCTGCTGATCGTTATCTTTTAGTATGGTATAAAATCCTACGATTCTCAGGTGCCAGTCGATTCTTTGTTTCTGTGGATGTGAATATAAAGTCACTATTGTGGCATAATGGCTTAACTGATGATGACGGCGAATTAATTGAGCGCTTTTTGGCACAACATACTTTGCAGGTATTTAATGTACTTGATGATTTGCCACCTAAGCAGGTGTGTTGATGGCTGTCAGATTTTTGTTTGGTGGAACGAAATCATGGGCAACCATGAGTTGGGGAAGGTACTGTAAAAGGCTCAGGGCAGTGTGTTGGTCAGTTATTGTGAGAGGTGGAGTTTGATTCACTTCTGCGGCTTAGGATGATCAGCGCGCGTCACATCTTGGCTTATGCTTACGACGGTCTCCTGCTGGATGAGGGAGGCTCATGGAAGGAGGTTGAATTCCAACTGTGCAAGCATGCAGGATATACGAGCTAAAGGGTCATCAACATAAGATGTCCTTTAACTTGGAGAAAACCACGATGATGATCCTCAATCACCGTTTGGCTGTGAGACGGCCAGTTGGCGTTTTGATGTCTCAAACACATAATATATTCTAAGTCCTCACATTGACATTTATAAGGTGCTTCTCTTTTTTTCATTTTTCTGACTTTCTGTTTATCCTAGATCAAACTACTTGCTAGCACACTTTTAAACACTTTATATTTTTCAATTATTTATAATGTCTACTGTTGTTTAAGATGTAGGAAGAGGTAATATCAGTTGTGCGAGATTAGCACTGTATGATAGTAACCAAAGATTTTCCAGCAAAGTTGCTGTCGTCCTTGAATGTTTTATTTTAATATGTCATATTAAAGCTAGTACTAGTAAACTAAAGCATAATCCTGTCGGATAGATTTCTACAATGTTTTTAATAGTCTGTGTAAGTTTAGAGTTTACCAACAGATTTACATCAACTGTAATTCCATCATGATTTTAAAATTCAGAATCTCATTTGAATTTAAGAAATAAGTTTTCTCACAGATTATTCTTTAAAATCCTCTATTCTTGAGGTTATTAAATTTTCCAATCTCATTGAATGCTGTTTTGTCTCTCTGTTAGTATGTATTCAAGTTTCATCTCTGATGTCGATGTGATCTATGAAGTTGAAAAATTAAAATAAAGTTATACTAATTTTTGCTCTTAAGTATTTATTTATAAATACTAGTAACAATCTTAGATTAGCTATTGTATTTTTGGTAAATGAATGAAGTGGTAAAGTAGCTCTGCAAGTCTGAGCTTGTAACTGCAGTAAAAGTTTCATTTAAAAAAAATAAATAATACATATAAAGCTTTTTAGTTATTTAATATTTTACATTTTGTGTGTAGATTAAATGATTTAATAAAGATTTTTCAAACATATCCTTTCCTAATAACAGCGTACTAGAGGATGTGACAGCCAATGAAGAGTCACATACATTTTCTTATTGTGTGTGTGTGATGGTTATTCGGCTTCTTTTATAATTATTAGATTAGTATTTTTTCCTGATTTTCATAAATAAACAATATATTTGGTTATGAATCTGTTCATGGAATTGTTTTGTTGATTGATACATCAAGAGAAGTTAAACTGGCCGTATGTACATTCTAGGAAATTTTTCCAGCATTTGTCTGCAAGGAATAGAAAAAAAAAACATGATGAAATATTGTTAAATAGCACATAGTGTTTAAAAACAAAGAATGAAAAGAATATAATAAACAGGTAAATTAAATGTTATGAACATTGAATCATTGAATGCTGTATTTACATAACATTTTGATTTAGTACACAGTATTTATATCATTGCATTAGATCGTTTACTGAGAAATTCCTAAAATAATTTTATCCAATATTTATAACTATACTATTTTTATTTACAGAATGAAAAAATTTCACTTGCTTAGAAAGAGAATAGTAATTTTCAGTGAAAACTTATAAAGTAGTTTAGGAATGTTGTAGAACCAGTCGTAAATGTTTAAAGTGAAATTGTATAAATTAAATTATACTGCAGCTACTTAAAATAGCTGAGACTTTTCTCAGCTACTTTAAGTAGCAGCTGAGAAAAATCTCTGTCAAAGTGAGATAAATAAATTACACAGTGTTTTCTTCAATTATGTAACATATTAACGTAATTGTTGGTTAGTAAATAAAAATAATTTTTTACCTATTATTACTCTTTCATGAACTAATGTTTGTTTAGTGTGTATTTTTTGAAGTTTGATTAAATATAATGATTTCTTATGTTTTTGTGATAGAAAATGTAATTCTAAGCCACAAATTTTACTATATTGCACTGTTTGCCAACATAAAAACAAATATTTCTTTAGTATAATAACTGATCCATTATAATTATCAATTTGTTGTTAGGGTGAGTTTCTCCATCACAGGTGAGTTTTCTTTTGCACAGTTTAAACATTTCTACTCCGTCTACCTCTAGGAATTATGTTAAAAATTTACTTTGTTATTCTTCTGCTTTCATTCACTAAGTTCTCCTACCACCTTAGCCTACCCCATGCAGCTTTCTCATGTGATGGTCTACATTCTAGTTCTGCTATTGCTGCAGTGTTTCTTATTTTGTCTTCTGTCATCTTTCTTGAAAAAAAATCCTTTTCAAGTCACTTGTGTTTTACTATGTTCACTTCTTGTAGTAATCCAAAGCCCAAACCATATATGTTAGAATAGGGACTTAATGAAGTTAATATTGTTTGTTTATACTTTGCTAACACTTGCATAAACTCTTCATTCTTGCTGCATTCTGCTACTAATTTTTCAGTTGATCTTCACATCCTTTTGTATTTCACACCTTAAATATGTATGTCTTAAATATATCTTCAATTTCTTGGCCTTATTGTAATTGGAGTCTTTCTTTAGCAATTTCGTTCTATTTCAGTATCTGGTTAGTTTTCTCTAAACTAACCAGATACATTCCCATATTCCTATTTCTTGCAATTATAATATAAGGTGATTTTCGATATCTGTACTCCAAGTAAATGAAATAAAAACGTCAGTATAATTTTTTTTGTTTGTTTTGATGAGTCTGAGAAATAAGATTAACATACCCCCACAAGTGGGGAAGTGTCGGACTCGTACCGGTTTGGCTGGATGTTGTTAAGTGCCTATGTGTACCCACACTCTACTGACTAAAACTATCTCAGCATTCCTCCCCTCCTAAGGTAAGATAAGCACTTAAGTACTACTCGACCCTGGGAGGTGCCTTTAAGCTTAGAAGATCCAGAGTCCCCGTGCATTTTCACCATCACCCATCCATGCATGTGCAGATGAATGATGGCTCCACAGAGGGCTAAAATAGATACATTTGGGGTCTTTCACCCCTTTGTTCTCTTGTCTAGCTCTTCACCTGACTGCAGTTCTTTTAGATGGTTCATTCATCTTCACATTCCCCAATCTTTCTGTTTCATGATTTTGGCTATGTAATCAGCGATCGTGCAATACCACCATTCATTCTCTAACATCTTGGTAATTATATTTTCTACCTGCAGTGTCCCTACTATTGGTTCACATACCCGTCGTTCATTAATCCATCAAATGTATTGGAACACGATATGTTCTGGGGTGTCCTCCTCTCCACAATATGGACACTCCTCATTGTCTGCATGGCATCTTTTGTACAGGTAAATCTTAAAGGCCTCGTGGGCAGTCAGAAACTGGGAAAGCCAGTAACTTTGATCCCCAAATTTTCTCCCATACCATGGTTCCACCCTTGGGATTAGATGATATGTCCAACTAAGCTTTTTCAAATTGTCCCATCTGGACTGCGAATCAATCATCAGTGTTTCCCAAGACCCCTTCTCTTTTTCACTGTCATATAGCCTCTTACGATGGTCCGCTAACAGTTTCAAAGGGAGAATACTTGCCACCACCATCGCAGCCTCCAATGACACCATGCTGCCTAATGCCAATGACACCATAACTTTTGACTGCCTAAGTAAACTAGATTCATGTCACAGACAAAAATCTACATAACAAATCAGTCATTCCCAAATCAATAAAATAAATACAGTACCTTAAAAATGATTAATAAACGCTTATAAAATTGATAAATAGATAATGAACAGGATAAATAAAACTTCCAAAACCATAAGAAAAATGTTTATTAAAAGATATATTATTGTATGTAAAAGGTTATATGAATTTTTATGCTTTTCTTGTTACCAATGATACTAGAATCATATCACAGAACTAGCACAATGATCCCCATCCTGGGAGGGGAGGATTGGTTATATGAAGTTTGGTCGGTAGGGCACAGGCACAAATACGCTCTCTTAATAACATCTAGCGGAACCTGTTAGAAAGTCCGACACTCTGCTTGTAAATGGGGTTCCTTAGACTCATCAGAAATAATAAAAAGAATAAAAATATTATTACAAACATTTAAAACATATTAAATATTTTTAAATTGTATAACTTACTGTAGGCTGTTATTAACAAGGCATCTTCTGACTTGACAACAAACTAAGATACTGTACTCTAGCAATAAGTAGTTTTGAATGCGATGAGGGGATCAGCAAGGAGTAGAAGAATGGAGGACTGTTTGTGATACCCCAAC
This sequence comes from Lycorma delicatula, assembly GCF_047948215.1. Classification (NCBI taxonomy): domain Eukaryota; kingdom Metazoa; phylum Arthropoda; class Insecta; order Hemiptera; family Fulgoridae; genus Lycorma; species Lycorma delicatula. The sequence goes on from NC_134458.1 coordinate 120,147,417, forward strand.
AGTATAATGGTACAAAGGGTTAAAATGATCCATTTTCAGGGGGTTAAAAAATCATTATAGGTGTGGTGAATAATCAAAAGATCGGTTCCCAGCTACCTGGGTAGGACCTTGTGTTCTACCAAGGTAATTTGAGCTGATGGCACCTCCCAGAGCTGTAATTATGGGTCGGATCTACGATGGTGGGGTAAACAAAGATGAAAAAAAAGTTTATAAATATTTTTTTAAATGTTGTGCTACCTTATTTTCTTCTTATTCTTGTTGATAATATTACTTCATCAGAGATAACTCTTTTTTTCTTAGATTTTAATACTAATATCTACAAAAATTAAATAGAATAACAAAGTAACCAATCAGTCATACATGACTGAAATATAATTATTTGTTCTCTCTGCTGTTATAAAAAAACTTAAAAATTAAAAAAAATATTATAACGTCTTACAAATAATTAATGCCCTACAAAAATACTCACAATAAGAAAAACAGCTAAACAATGAGAAGTTTTAAATATTCATTTATAAATTATCATGATTTTATATGTTTAAAATATATAAAAATTATTATAATATAAAATAAAAACAAAAAAAGAACTTTTTTCTTTTTTTTTGTATCATCATATATAAAATCATTATAAATAAAATATTTATTTTGAACAACCAAATAGAATTTTTTTTAACTGAATATATACATTTTTTGTCAGCCTTTATTTTTAAAACAGTAATATTTTATTGATACCTCAAATTGCAATAAATATTTATATTTTACAGTAATCACTTCAACTGTAAATTCAATGAAAAAAAAAACTGCTCTTAAAAAGTAATAAAACTTTAATTAAAAATATAATTCAGTTAAACTGAACAAATATAAAAAAAAATTGCAAAACAAATATATATGCTTTTTTTTTAAATAATACATTTAAAATTTAATTTAAAGTAGTTTAATATAACTATTTTGTATCAGCTGTTTTTCTCTAACAATAAGATGAAAATTAATTTTTTGTATTAATACATTCTGCTTCAAATTCACTGTTAAAAATTATAACTCACCAAAAATGAATTATTATAAAATAATTTTTGTAATATCATGTATGTTTTGTTTTTGTCAATTTCTGAATGTCATAATTGCAATGTTAATCGGATTAATTGTTTAAGAGCTGATCTTAAGCATGTATGTACTAATTATCTCTGGTAGATTTAATTAGTACATTCATGCTCAAAAGCAGTATTTAATTTAACCAAGAGAAGAAGTTACTAAAAACAGATAACGTTGTAAGAGTACATTAACAAATGTATAGGAGAAAATTTTGTAACAGATTTTTTTTATTGATGAAATATTAATATGAAAAACTGTTATACAGTACTATCCAAGAGTATCTAAATAAGAAAAAAACACTTCTCTAGCTTGCAATCCTTCTGTAGATTAATATTATAATATTTTTGTTTAATAAGGCAAGCTGTATTTAATTCTACTTCATTTGCTATAACATTTACATTTACTTAAATCTTATTTATAATCGGTAATTACATTCTACAAAATTAATACATCCCCTTTGTGTATAAAAAATAATTGCAATTTTGACAGATTTTTAATCTTGAGTCAGAATTGCAATTATTTTGAGGTCTTTTTTTCCAGAGAACCTCGGTCAGGATTATATCTTAGCGGCTCCATCCCTGATTTAGCTCAACAAAACCATAATTAGTCATTTTTCTTTCAATAAATCTAAATGTACAGCTTCTACCATATTATTGTATTAAATGTTATACTGCCAGTCTGATATATTGAACATGACAAGTTTACAACTTTACAAATGCTGCCATGTTCTTATTAATTGCACATCATATTCGATAGTGTAAAACGCAATAGAAAAATTATCTACTGTTTAATCTACGTATTAGTATTAAATGAACAATATTTTTTTAGTACTACACACTGCTGTTATTAACATTTTTAATAAAATATAAGGGTCAAACCGTAGTATTTTAATGTACAATAAACCTTTTTAAATTAGACTTCTGTGGTCTGTTAGTTATAGTTTTAGCATGAACATGGTTTGTGTTTCTTTTTATAATTTCTTTTATTGATCTGCAGAATGCATTAAGTCAAATTAATCTGAAAAATATACCTCCAACATCATTTGGATTCCAAAATCAAGATGTTAGTTACTTTATATTCAGATATGCTCATACATAATAAATTGGAGGATTGTTGTTTATAAGTGACAATCAGTTTTTTAATTTTTATTAAAACATTAATTTTTACGAGTAATTTGTTATAGCTAATGAATAAAATAAGCAAATGAAATTGTTTTCAATTCCAAAAATACTTTTCCAATTTTTTTTTACTTAAATATGAAGCAATACTTTATTAATTTTATTTTTTTTTTTAATTCTTTTTCATAATATTTTTTAGGTGAAAGTGTAAAAATTAAATATGATAATGTAACTTTTGCCAATAACCTTGGCATTGTGGTAGTGTTTCGGCCTTTCATCTGAAGGTCCCGGATTCAAATCCCAGTCAGGCTTGGCATTTTTCATATTCTCACATACAAGCTTTCTTCTAGGCTTCTGTGATTAATTCATGAGTCAAAAAAAAAAGAAAAGAAAATAACCGAATTTCAAACTTGCAGTTAGGTGTATAATTCTACAAAGTAGTTTGTACTTTAAGTTAAATTCTTTGTAGTTCAGATCACATTGTTTGTAAACAAGATCAAATAGGGAATGGTCATTAACATTTTAGTTAAAGTTATTGATAAGTAAGGTTCTGAATGTTTAAAAAAGATTATGTATTTTTAATAATGTATATTTTACAGATGAAATTGTTTTTTCATGCAAATAAAAAAATAACAATGCAGTTTATTTTAACATCTGTATCTAAATGTATTTTAACATATTTGGTCATTTCAATTCTCTGTACAACAAACAAACTGGCTATGATATAAGTAGTGGGTCGATTGGCAAGTTTCTCTACTTTGTAGCTAACAATTGTTGTAGTCGATATATTCGATATATTGTTTTTGAATAAAATTATGAAGTCATATAAAATTTAGTGGCATCGTCATACTAATGCTATTATCATTTCAGTACTAAAATCATAGCCATGGTATTTATAAAATTTACAACCACATAATATAAACATTAAATTGACATGTCACTTACTGCTCACTGCTCATATTATAGTTGTAGCCTTCAAAGTCAAATTTTATGGTATTATTATAAGTAGTATTTATTATATAATACTTAAATATTTATAAATTATTAACATAAATACATATTTTAATAATTATTTAAAATCTTTTAAGACACCTTATTACTTTAGAATTCTGTGATCATATAAATCGCCACAAAAAGTAATTATACAAATAATTGTGTTTTTCATTTAACGAAAACATGTTCACTTAATAAAAAACTTGGAGTACTATACCAAAGTTCAAATTAATTAGAATTAATATACCGTGATAAACATATTAAGACTGTTAATTAATTTTATTAACATGCTGTCCAGGAGGTGTGGGAAACTATGGCATCTGATCACCTATATACATTTTTAGTCCCCAAAGAGAAAATTATAAGGGATCACTTTTTCGCCAAACAGGAAGTCAGAAAAATTATAAAAATGATGCCCTTTAAAATTTTTTCTGTGAGGACTTCTGCTGACTCGCCGCATGAGCCTTTAGCTCGAGTATCCTGCATGCTTCAGTGGCTTGGAACTCAAACTCCGCACACTTGCCTCCCACCACCAGCAGGAGATAACCATCAGCCAGGTTGTTGTCTTACAGGTGGGTTCTGAACTATATTAAGGCATTCAATCTGAGGGCAGGTAATTTAACGACTTCTCTTTGTGTAATGCCGAACAGTTTGTAGATGTTCTACATTGTTACAAATGCTGCCAGTTTGGACACACATCTGAACTGTGTAATCATCTGATGGTACTGTGCTTCCACTTTGATGATGAGAGTCATAAACGAGAGGAGTGTCCTAAGAAGTCAGAGGGCCCGACTTGTGTTAACTGCAGACGTCTTCAGATGGGACCATAAGCAAATCTGTGAATAGTAAGTATTGGGCATGTTATAAAGAGGTTTACATTACATATTACAATTAAATATCTTTAGATAGTTTAAATTCGGTTATTATTTGTGTCGTGTGCTTACATTGCACAGATTGAACTCTGCGAGATCACCATGCGTAGGGGTTTGGATGTTGTCTTGTTGCAGGATATTTACTATTTTGTGTCCAGTGACTGCTAGGTTTTTCTCGTTGGTAAAGATTTTATTTTGTTTCTGTTTGCATGTCAACTGCACTGTGTAGAAAGGAACTTTGTTCGAAATTTCACAAACGATCATAACATTGTTGTTCCACTACGGATGATTGGAACTTTCACCTGCAGGTTAACAGTCATATTTTAAATATAGAGTTCCTGCTGATCGTTATCTTTTAGTATGGTATAAAATCCTACGATTCTCAGGTGCCAGTCGATTCTTTGTTTCTGTGGATGTGAATATAAAGTCACTATTGTGGCATAATGGCTTAACTGATGATGACGGCGAATTAATTGAGCGCTTTTTGGCACAACATACTTTGCAGGTATTTAATGTACTTGATGATTTGCCACCTAAGCAGGTGTGTTGATGGCTGTCAGATTTTTGTTTGGTGGAACGAAATCATGGGCAACCATGAGTTGGGGAAGGTACTGTAAAAGGCTCAGGGCAGTGTGTTGGTCAGTTATTGTGAGAGGTGGAGTTTGATTCACTTCTGCGGCTTAGGATGATCAGCGCGCGTCACATCTTGGCTTATGCTTACGACGGTCTCCTGCTGGATGAGGGAGGCTCATGGAAGGAGGTTGAATTCCAACTGTGCAAGCATGCAGGATATACGAGCTAAAGGGTCATCAACATAAGATGTCCTTTAACTTGGAGAAAACCACGATGATGATCCTCAATCACCGTTTGGCTGTGAGACGGCCAGTTGGCGTTTTGATGTCTCAAACACATAATATATTCTAAGTCCTCACATTGACATTTATAAGGTGCTTCTCTTTTTTTCATTTTTCTGACTTTCTGTTTATCCTAGATCAAACTACTTGCTAGCACACTTTTAAACACTTTATATTTTTCAATTATTTATAATGTCTACTGTTGTTTAAGATGTAGGAAGAGGTAATATCAGTTGTGCGAGATTAGCACTGTATGATAGTAACCAAAGATTTTCCAGCAAAGTTGCTGTCGTCCTTGAATGTTTTATTTTAATATGTCATATTAAAGCTAGTACTAGTAAACTAAAGCATAATCCTGTCGGATAGATTTCTACAATGTTTTTAATAGTCTGTGTAAGTTTAGAGTTTACCAACAGATTTACATCAACTGTAATTCCATCATGATTTTAAAATTCAGAATCTCATTTGAATTTAAGAAATAAGTTTTCTCACAGATTATTCTTTAAAATCCTCTATTCTTGAGGTTATTAAATTTTCCAATCTCATTGAATGCTGTTTTGTCTCTCTGTTAGTATGTATTCAAGTTTCATCTCTGATGTCGATGTGATCTATGAAGTTGAAAAATTAAAATAAAGTTATACTAATTTTTGCTCTTAAGTATTTATTTATAAATACTAGTAACAATCTTAGATTAGCTATTGTATTTTTGGTAAATGAATGAAGTGGTAAAGTAGCTCTGCAAGTCTGAGCTTGTAACTGCAGTAAAAGTTTCATTTAAAAAAAATAAATAATACATATAAAGCTTTTTAGTTATTTAATATTTTACATTTTGTGTGTAGATTAAATGATTTAATAAAGATTTTTCAAACATATCCTTTCCTAATAACAGCGTACTAGAGGATGTGACAGCCAATGAAGAGTCACATACATTTTCTTATTGTGTGTGTGTGATGGTTATTCGGCTTCTTTTATAATTATTAGATTAGTATTTTTTCCTGATTTTCATAAATAAACAATATATTTGGTTATGAATCTGTTCATGGAATTGTTTTGTTGATTGATACATCAAGAGAAGTTAAACTGGCCGTATGTACATTCTAGGAAATTTTTCCAGCATTTGTCTGCAAGGAATAGAAAAAAAAAACATGATGAAATATTGTTAAATAGCACATAGTGTTTAAAAACAAAGAATGAAAAGAATATAATAAACAGGTAAATTAAATGTTATGAACATTGAATCATTGAATGCTGTATTTACATAACATTTTGATTTAGTACACAGTATTTATATCATTGCATTAGATCGTTTACTGAGAAATTCCTAAAATAATTTTATCCAATATTTATAACTATACTATTTTTATTTACAGAATGAAAAAATTTCACTTGCTTAGAAAGAGAATAGTAATTTTCAGTGAAAACTTATAAAGTAGTTTAGGAATGTTGTAGAACCAGTCGTAAATGTTTAAAGTGAAATTGTATAAATTAAATTATACTGCAGCTACTTAAAATAGCTGAGACTTTTCTCAGCTACTTTAAGTAGCAGCTGAGAAAAATCTCTGTCAAAGTGAGATAAATAAATTACACAGTGTTTTCTTCAATTATGTAACATATTAACGTAATTGTTGGTTAGTAAATAAAAATAATTTTTTACCTATTATTACTCTTTCATGAACTAATGTTTGTTTAGTGTGTATTTTTTGAAGTTTGATTAAATATAATGATTTCTTATGTTTTTGTGATAGAAAATGTAATTCTAAGCCACAAATTTTACTATATTGCACTGTTTGCCAACATAAAAACAAATATTTCTTTAGTATAATAACTGATCCATTATAATTATCAATTTGTTGTTAGGGTGAGTTTCTCCATCACAGGTGAGTTTTCTTTTGCACAGTTTAAACATTTCTACTCCGTCTACCTCTAGGAATTATGTTAAAAATTTACTTTGTTATTCTTCTGCTTTCATTCACTAAGTTCTCCTACCACCTTAGCCTACCCCATGCAGCTTTCTCATGTGATGGTCTACATTCTAGTTCTGCTATTGCTGCAGTGTTTCTTATTTTGTCTTCTGTCATCTTTCTTGAAAAAAAATCCTTTTCAAGTCACTTGTGTTTTACTATGTTCACTTCTTGTAGTAATCCAAAGCCCAAACCATATATGTTAGAATAGGGACTTAATGAAGTTAATATTGTTTGTTTATACTTTGCTAACACTTGCATAAACTCTTCATTCTTGCTGCATTCTGCTACTAATTTTTCAGTTGATCTTCACATCCTTTTGTATTTCACACCTTAAATATGTATGTCTTAAATATATCTTCAATTTCTTGGCCTTATTGTAATTGGAGTCTTTCTTTAGCAATTTCGTTCTATTTCAGTATCTGGTTAGTTTTCTCTAAACTAACCAGATACATTCCCATATTCCTATTTCTTGCAATTATAATATAAGGTGATTTTCGATATCTGTACTCCAAGTAAATGAAATAAAAACGTCAGTATAATTTTTTTTGTTTGTTTTGATGAGTCTGAGAAATAAGATTAACATACCCCCACAAGTGGGGAAGTGTCGGACTCGTACCGGTTTGGCTGGATGTTGTTAAGTGCCTATGTGTACCCACACTCTACTGACTAAAACTATCTCAGCATTCCTCCCCTCCTAAGGTAAGATAAGCACTTAAGTACTACTCGACCCTGGGAGGTGCCTTTAAGCTTAGAAGATCCAGAGTCCCCGTGCATTTTCACCATCACCCATCCATGCATGTGCAGATGAATGATGGCTCCACAGAGGGCTAAAATAGATACATTTGGGGTCTTTCACCCCTTTGTTCTCTTGTCTAGCTCTTCACCTGACTGCAGTTCTTTTAGATGGTTCATTCATCTTCACATTCCCCAATCTTTCTGTTTCATGATTTTGGCTATGTAATCAGCGATCGTGCAATACCACCATTCATTCTCTAACATCTTGGTAATTATATTTTCTACCTGCAGTGTCCCTACTATTGGTTCACATACCCGTCGTTCATTAATCCATCAAATGTATTGGAACACGATATGTTCTGGGGTGTCCTCCTCTCCACAATATGGACACTCCTCATTGTCTGCATGACATCTTTTGTACAGGTAAATCTTAAAGGCCTCGTGGGCAGTCAGAAACTGGGAAAGCCAGTAACTTTGATCCCCAAATTTTCTCCCATACCATGGTTCCACCCTTGGGATTAGATGATATGTCCAACTAAGCTTTTTCAAATTGTCCCATCTGGACTGCGAATCAATCATCAGTGTTTCCCAAGACCCCTTCTCTTTTTCACTGTCATATAGCCTCTTACGATGGTCCGCTAACAGTTTCAAAGGGAGAATACTTGCCACCACCATCGCAGCCTCCAATGACACCATGCTGCCTAATGCCAATGACACCATAACTTTTGACTGCCTAAGTAAACTAGATTCATGTCACAGACAAAAATCTACATAACAAATCAGTCATTCCCAAATCAATAAAATAAATACAGTACCTTAAAAATGATTAATAAACGCTTATAAAATTGATAAATAGATAATGAACAGGATAAATAAAACTTCCAAAACCATAAGAAAAATGTTTATTAAAAGATATATTATTGTATGTAAAAGGTTATATGAATTTTTATGCTTTTCTTGTTACCAATGATACTAGAATCATATCACAGAACTAGCACAATGATCCCCATCCTGGGAGGGGAGGATTGGTTATATGAAGTTTGGTCGGTAGGGCACAGGCACAAATACGCTCTCTTAATAACATCTAGCGGAACCTGTTAGAAAGTCCGACACTCTGCTTGTAAATGGGGTTCCTTAGACTCATCAGAAATAATAAAAAGAATAAAAATATTATTACAAACATTTAAAACATATTAAATATTTTTAAATTGTATAACTTACTGTAGGCTGTTATTAACAAGGCATCTTCTGACTTGACAACAAACTAAGATACTGTACTCTAGCAATAAGTAGTTTTGAATGCGATGAGGGGATCAGCAAGGAGTAGAAGAATGGAGGACTGTTTGTGATACCCCAACAGTATAATGGTACAAAGGGTTAAAATGATCCATTTTCAGGGGGTTAAAAAATCATTATAGGTGTGGTGAATAATCAAAAGATCGGTTCCCAGCTACCTGGGTAGGACCTTGTGTTCTACCAAGGTAATTTGAGCTGATGGCACCTCCCAGAGCTGTAATTATGGGTCGGATCTACGATGGTGGGGTAAACAAAGATGAAAAAAAAGTTTATAAATATTTTTTTAAATGTTGTGCTACCTTATTTTCTTCTTATTCTTGTTGATAATATTACTTCATCAGAGATAACTCTTTTTTTCTTAGATTTTAATACTAATATCTACAAAAATTAAATAGAATAACAAAGTAACCAATCAGTCATACATGACTGAAATATAATTATTTGTTCTCTCTGCTGTTATAAAAAAACTTAAAAATTAAAAAAAATATTATAACGTCTTACAAATAATTAATGCCCTACAAAAATACTCACAATAAGAAAAACAGCTAAACAATGAGAAGTTTTAAATATTCATTTATAAATTATCATGATTTTATATGTTTAAAATATATAAAAATTATTATAATATAAAATAAAAACAAAAAAAGAACTTTTTTCTTTTTTTTTGTATAATCATATATAAAATCATTATAAATAAAATATTTATTTTGAACAACCAAATAGAATTTTTTTTAACTGAATATATACAGTTTTTGTCAGCCTTTATTTTTAAAACAGTAATATTTTATTGATACCTCAAATTGCAATAAATATTTATATTTTACAGTAATCACTTCAACTGTAAATTCAATGAAAAAAAAACTGCTCTTAAAAAGTAATAAAACTTTAATTAAAAATATAATTCAGTTAAACTGAACAAATATAAAAAAAAATTGCAAAACAAATATATATGCTTTTTTTTTAAATAATACATTTAAAATTTAATTTAAAGTAGTTTAATATAACTATTTTGTATCAGCTGTTTTTCTCTAACAATAAGATGAAAATTAATTTTTTGTATTAATACATTCTGCTTCAAATTCACTGTTAAAAATTATAACTCACCAAAAATGAATTATTATAAAATAATTTTTGTAATATCATGTATCTTTTGTTTTTGTCAATTTCTGAATGTCATAATTGCAATGTTAATCGGATTAATTGTTTAAGAGCTGATCTTAAGCATGTATGTACTAATTATCTCTGGTAGATTTAATTAGTACATTCATGCTCAAAAGCAGTATTTAATTTAACCAAGAGAAGAAGTTACTAAAAACAGATAACGTTGTAAGAGTACATTAACAAATGTATAGGAGAAAATTTTGTAACAGATTTTTTTTATTGATGAAATATTAATATGAAAAACTGTTATACAGTACTATCCAAGAGTATCTAAATAAGAAAAAAACACTTCTCTAGCTTGCAATCCTTCTGTAGATTAATATTATAATATTTTTGTTTAATAAGGCAAGCTGTATTTAATTCTACTTCATTTGCTATAACATTTACATTTACTTAAATCTTATTTATAATCGGTAATTACATTCTACAAAATTAATACATCCCCTTTGTGTATAAAAAATAATTGCAATTTTGACAGATTTTTAATCTTGAGTCAGAATTGCAATTATTTTGAGGTCTTTTTTTCCAGAGAACCTCGGTCAGGATTATATCTTAGCGGCTCCATCCCTGATTTAGCTCAACAAAACCATAATTAGTCATTTTTCTTTCAATAAATCTAAATGTACAGCTTCTACCATATTATTGTATTAAATGTTATACTGCCAGTCTGATATATTGAACATGACAAGTTTACAACTTTACAAATGCTGCCATGTTCTTATTAATTGCACATCATATTCGATAGTGTAAAACGCAATAGAAAAATTATCTACTGTTTAATCTACGTATTAGTATTAAATGAACAATATTTTTTTAGTACTACACACTGCTGTTATTAACATTTTTAATAAAATATAAGGGTCAAACCGTAGTATTTTAATGTACAATAAACCTTTTTAAATTAGACTTCTGTGGTCTGTTAGTTATAGTTTTAGCATGAACATGGTTTGTGTTTCTTTTTATAATTTCTTTTATTGATCTGCAGAATGCATTAAGTCAAATTAATCTGAAAAATATACCTCCAACATCATTTGGATTCCAAAATCAAGATGTTAGTTACTTTATATTCAGATATGCTCATACATAATAAATTGGAGGATTGTTGTTTATAAGTGACAATCAGTTTTTTAATTTTTATTAAAACATTAATTTTTACGAGTAATTTGTTATAGCTAATGAATAAAATAAGCAAATGAAATTGTTTTCAATTCCAAAAATACTTTTCCAATTTTTTTTTACTTAAATATGAAGCAATACTTTATTAATTTTATTTTTTTTTTTTAATTCTTTTTCATAATATTTTTTAGGTGAAAGTGTAAAAATTAAATATGATAATGTAACTTTTGCCAATAACCTTGGCATTGTGGTAGTGTTTCGGCCTTTCATCTGAAGGTCCCGGATTCAAATCCCAGTCAGGCTTGGCATTTTTCATATTCTCACATACAAGCTTTCTTCTAGGCTTCTGTGATTAATTCATGAGTCAAAAAAAAAAGAAAAGAAAATAACCGAATTTCAAACTTGCAGTTAGGTGTATAATTCTACAAAGTAGTTTGTACTTTAAGTTAAATTCTTTGTAGTTCAGATCACATTGTTTGTAAACAAGATCAAATAGGGAATGGTCATTAACATTTTAGTTAAAGTTATTGATAAGTAAGGTTCTGAATGTTTAAAAAAGATTATGTATTTTTAATAATGTATATTTTACAGATGAAATTGTTTTTTCATGCAAATAAAAAAATAACAATGCAGTTTATTTTAACATCTGTATCTAAATGTATTTTAACATATTTGGTCATTTCAATTCTCTGTACAACAAACAAACTGGCTATGATATAAGTAGTGGGTCGATTGGCAAGTTTCTCTACTTTGTAGCTAACAATTGTTGTAGTCGATATATTCGATATATTGTTTTTGAATAAAATTATGAAGTCATATAAAATTTAGTGGCATCGTCATACTAATGCTATTATCATTTCAGTACTAAAATCATAGCCATGGTATTTATAAAATTTACAACCACATAATATAAACATTAAATTGACATGTCACTTACTGCTCACTGCTCATATTATAGTTGTAGCCTTCAAAGTCAAATTTTATGGTATTATTATAAGTAGTATTTATTATATAATACTTAAATATTTATAAATTATTAACATAAATACATATTTTAATAATTATTTAAAATCTTTTAAGACACCTTATTACTTTAGAATTCTGTGATCATATAAATCGCCACAAAAAGTAATTATACAAATAATTGTGTTTTTCATTTAACGAAAACATGTTCACTTAATAAAAAACTTGGAGTACTATACCAAAGTTCAAATTAATTAGAATTAATATACCGTGATAAACATATTAAGACTGTTAATTAATTTTATTAACATGCTGTCCAGGAGGTGTGGGAAACTATGGCATCTGATCACCTATATACATTTTTAGTCCCCAAAGAGAAAATTATAAGGGATCACTTTTTCGCCAAACAGGAAGTCAGAAAAATTATAAAAATGATGCCCTTTAAAATTTTTTCTGTGAGGACTTCTGCTGACTCGCCGCATGAGCCTTTAGCTCGAGTATCCTGCATGCTTCAGTGGCTTGGAACTCAAACTCCGCACACTTGCCTCCCACCACCAGCAGGAGATAACCATCAGCCAGGTTGTTGTCTTACAGGTGGGTTCTGAACTATATTAAGGCATTCAATCTGAGGGCAGGTAATTTAACGACTTCTCTTTGTGTAATGCCGAACAGTTTGTAGATGTTCTACATTGTTACAAATGCTGCCAGTTTGGACACACATCTGAACTGTGTAATCATCTGATGGTACTGTGCTTCCACTTTGATGATGAGAGTCATAAACGAGAGGAGTGTCCTAAGAAGTCAGAGGGCCCGACTTGTGTTAACTGCAGACGTCTTCAGATGGGACCATAAGCAAATCTGTGAATAGTAAGTATTGGGCATGTTATAAAGAGGTTTACATTACATATTACAATTAAATATCTTTAGATAGTTTAAATTCGGTTATTATTTGTGTCGTGTGCTTACATTGCACAGATTGAACTCTGCGAGATCACCATGCGTAGGGGTTTGGATGTTGTCTTGTTGCAGGATATTTACTATTTTGTGTCCAGTGACTGCTAGGTTTTTCTCGTTGGTAAAGATTTTATTTTGTTTCTGTTTGCATGTCAACTGCACTGTGTAGAAAGGAACTTTGTTCGAAATTTCACAAACGATCATAACATTGTTGTTCCACTACGGATGATTGGAACTTTCACCTGCAGGTTAACAGTCATATTTTAAATATAGAGTTCCTGCTGATCGTTATCTTTTAGTATGGTATAAAATCCTACGATTCTCAGGTGCCAGTCGATTCTTTGTTTCTGTGGATGTGAATATAAAGTCACTATTGTGGCATAATGGCTTAACTGATGATGACGGCGAATTAATTGAGCGCTTTTTGGCACAACATACTTTGCAGGTATTTAATGTACTTGATGATTTGCCACCTAAGCAGGTGTGTTGATGGCTGTCAGATTTTTGTTTGGTGGAACGAAATCATGGGCAACCATGAGTTGGGGAAGGTACTGTAAAAGGCTCAGGGCAGTGTGTTGGTCAGTTATTGTGAGAGGTGGAGTTTGATTCACTTCTGCGGCTTAGGATGATCAGCGCGCGTCACATCTTGGCTTATGCTTACGACGGTCTCCTGCTGGATGAGGGAGGCTCATGGAAGGAGGTTGAATTCCAACTGTGCAAGCATGCAGGATATACGAGCTAAAGGGTCATCAACATAAGATGTCCTTTAACTTGGAGAAAACCACGATGATGATCCTCAATCACCGTTTGGCTGTGAGACGGCCAGTTGGCGTTTTGATGTCTCAAACACATAATATATTCTAAGTCCTCACATTGACATTTATAAGGTGCTTCTCTTTTTTTCATTTTTCTGACTTTCTGTTTATCCTAGATCAAACTACTTGCTAGCACACTTTTAAACACTTTATATTTTTCAATTATTTATAATGTCTACTGTTGTTTAAGATGTAGGAAGAGGTAATATCAGTTGTGCGAGATTAGCACTGTATGATAGTAACCAAAGATTTTCCAGCAAAGTTGCTGTCGTCCTTGAATGTTTTATTTTAATATGTCATATTAAAGCTAGTACTAGTAAACTAAAGCATAATCCTGTCGGATAGATTTCTACAATGTTTTTAATAGTCTGTGTAAGTTTAGAGTTTACCAACAGATTTACATCAACTGTAATTCCATCATGATTTTAAAATTCAGAATCTCATTTGAATTTAAGAAATAAGTTTTCTCACAGATTATTCTTTAAAATCCTCTATTCTTGAGGTTATTAAATTTTCCAATCTCATTGAATGCTGTTTTGTCTCTCTGTTAGTATGTATTCAAGTTTCATCTCTGATGTCGATGTGATCTATGAAGTTGAAAAATTAAAATAAAGTTATACTAATTTTTGCTCTTAAGTATTTATTTATAAATACTAGTAACAATCTTAGATTAGCTATTGTATTTTTGGTAAATGAATGAAGTGGTAAAGTAGCTCTGCAAGTCTGAGCTTGTAACTGCAGTAAAAGTTTCATTTAAAAAAAATAAATAATACATATAAAGCTTTTTAGTTATTTAATATTTTACATTTTGTGTGTAGATTAAATGATTTAATAAAGATTTTTCAAACATATCCTTTCCTAATAACAGCGTACTAGAGGATGTGACAGCCAATGAAGAGTCACATACATTTTCTTATTGTGTGTGTGTGATGGTTATTCGGCTTCTTTTATAATTATTAGATTAGTATTTTTTCCTGATTTTCATAAATAAACAATATATTTGGTTATGAATCTGTTCATGGAATTGTTTTGTTGATTGATACATCAAGAGAAGTTAAACTGGCCGTATGTACATTCTAGGAAATTTTTCCAGCATTTGTCTGCAAGGAATAGAAAAAAAAAACATGATGAAATATTGTTAAATAGCACATAGTGTTTAAAAACAAAGAATGAAAAGAATATAATAAACAGGTAAATTAAATGTTATGAACATTGAATCATTGAATGCTGTATTTACATAACATTTTGATTTAGTACACAGTATTTATATCATTGCATTAGATCGTTTACTGAGAAATTCCTAAAATAATTTTATCCAATATTTATAACTATACTATTTTTATTTACAGAATGAAAAAATTTCACTTGCTTAGAAAGAGAATAGTAATTTTCAGTGAAAACTTATAAAGTAGTTTAGGAATGTTGTAGAACCAGTCGTAAATGTTTAAAGTGAAATTGTATAAATTAAATTATACTGCAGCTACTTAAAATAGCTGAGACTTTTCTCAGCTACTTTAAGTAGCAGCTGAGAAAAATCTCTGTCAAAGTGAGATAAATAAATTACACAGTGTTTTCTTCAATTATGTAACATATTAACGTAATTGTTGGTTAGTAAATAAAAATAATTTTTTACCTATTATTACTCTTTCATGAACTAATGTTTGTTTAGTGTGTATTTTTTGAAGTTTGATTAAATATAATGATTTCTTATGTTTTTGTGATAGAAAATGTAATTCTAAGCCACAAATTTTACTATATTGCACTGTTTGCCAACATAAAAACAAATATTTCTTTAGTATAATAACTGATCCATTATAATTATCAATTTGTTGTTAGGGTGAGTTTCTCCATCACAGGTGAGTTTTCTTTTGCACAGTTTAAACATTTCTACTCCGTCTACCTCTAGGAATTATGTTAAAAATTTACTTTGTTATTCTTCTGCTTTCATTCACTAAGTTCTCCTACCACCTTAGCCTACCCCATGCAGCTTTCTCATGTGATGGTCTACATTCTAGTTCTGCTATTGCTGCAGTGTTTCTTATTTTGTCTTCTGTCATCTTTCTTGAAAAAAAATCCTTTTCAAGTCACTTGTGTTTTACTATGTTCACTTCTTGTAGTAATCCAAAGCCCAAACCATATATGTTAGAATAGGGACTTAATGAAGTTAATATTGTTTGTTTATACTTTGCTAACACTTGCATAAACTCTTCATTCTTGCTGCATTCTGCTACTAATTTTTCAGTTGATCTTCACATCCTTTTGTATTTCACACCTTAAATATGTATGTCTTAAATATATCTTCAATTTCTTGGCCTTATTGTAATTGGAGTCTTTCTTTAGCAATTTCGTTCTATTTCAGTATCTGGTTAGTTTTCTCTAAACTAACCAGATACATTCCCATATTCCTATTTCTTGCAATTATAATATAAGGTGATTTTCGATATCTGTACTCCAAGTAAATGAAATAAAAACGTCAGTATAATTTTTTTTGTTTGTTTTGATGAGTCTGAGAAATAAGATTAACATACCCCCACAAGTGGGGAAGTGTCGGACTCGTACCGGTTTGGCTGGATGTTGTTAAGTGCCTATGTGTACCCACACTCTACTGACTAAAACTATCTCAGCATTCCTCCCCTCCTAAGGTAAGATAAGCACTTAAGTACTACTCGACCCTGGGAGGTGCCTTTAAGCTTAGAAGATCCAGAGTCCCCGTGCATTTTCACCATCACCCATCCATGCATGTGCAGATGAATGATGGCTCCACAGAGGGCTAAAATAGATACATTTGGGGTCTTTCACCCCTTTGTTCTCTTGTCTAGCTCTTCACCTGACTGCAGTTCTTTTAGATGGTTCATTCATCTTCACATTCCCCAATCTTTCTGTTTCATGATTTTGGCTATGTAATCAGCGATCGTGCAATACCACCATTCATTCTCTAACATCTTGGTAATTATATTTTCTACCTGCAGTGTCCCTACTATTGGTTCACATACCCGTCGTTCATTAATCCATCAAATGTATTGGAACACGATATGTTCTGGGGTGTCCTCCTCTCCACAATATGGACACTCCTCATTGTCTGCATGACATCTTTTGTACAGGTAAATCTTAAAGGCCTCGTGGGCAGTCAGAAACTGGGAAAGCCAGTAACTTTGATCCCCAAATTTTCTCCCATACCATGGTTCCACCCTTGGGATTAGATGATATGTCCAACTAAGCTTTTTCAAATTGTCCCATCTGGACTGCGAATCAATCATCAGTGTTTCCCAAGACCCCTTCTCTTTTTCACTGTCATATAGCCTCTTACGATGGTCCGCTAACAGTTTCAAAGGGAGAATACTTGCCACCACCATCGCAGCCTCCAATGACACCATGCTGCCTAATGCCAATGACACCATAACTTTTGACTGCCTAAGTAAACTAGATTCATGTCACAGACAAAAATCTACATAACAAATCAGTCATTCCCAAATCAATAAAATAAATACAGTACCTTAAAAATGATTAATAAACGCTTATAAAATTGATAAATAGATAATGAACAGGATAAATAAAACTTCCAAAACCATAAGAAAAATGTTTATTAAAAGATATATTATTGTATGTAAAAGGTTATATGAATTTTTATGCTTTTCTTGTTACCAATGATACTAGAATCATATCACAGAACTAGCACAATGATCCCCATCCTGGGAGGGGAGGATTGGTTATATGAAGTTTGGTCGGTAGGGCACAGGCACAAATACGCTCTCTTAATAACATCTAGCGGAACCTGTTAGAAAGTCCGACACTCTGCTTGTAAATGGGGTTCCTTAGACTCATCAGAAATAATAAAAAGAATAAAAATATTATTACAAACATTTAAAACATATTAAATATTTTTAAATTGTATAACTTACTGTAGGCTGTTATTAACAAGGCATCTTCTGACTTGACAACAAACTAAGATACTGTACTCTAGCAATAAGTAGTTTTGAATGCGATGAGGGGATCAGCAAGGAGTAGAAGAATGGAGGACTGTTTGTGATACCCCAACAGTATAATGGTACAAAGGGTTAAAATGATCCATTTTCAGGGGGTTAAAAAATCATTATAGGTGTGGTGAATAATCAAAAGATCGGTTCCCAGCTACCTGGGTAGGACCTTGTGTTCTACCAAGGTAATTTGAGCTGATGGCACCTCCCAGAGCTGTAATTATGGGTCGGATCTACGATGGTGGGGTAAACAAAGATGAAAAAAAAGTTTATAAATATTTTTTTAAATGTTGTGCTACCTTATTTTCTTCTTATTCTTGTTGATAATATTACTTCATCAGAGATAACTCTTTTTTTCTTAGATTTTAATACTAATATCTACAAAAATTAAATAGAATAACAAAGTAACCAATCAGTCATACATGACTGAAATATAATTATTTGTTCTCTCTGCTGTTATAAAAAAACTTAAAAATTAAAAAAAATATTATAACGTCTTACAAATAATTAATGCCCTACAAAAATACTCACAATAAGAAAAACAGCTAAACAATGAGAAGTTTTAAATATTCATTTATAAATTATCATGATTTTATATGTTTAAAATATATAAAAATTATTATAATATAAAATAAAAACAAAAAAAGAACTTTTTTCTTTTTTTTTGTATCATCATATATAAAATCATTATAAATAAAATATTTATTTTGAACAACCAAATAGAATTTTTTTTAACTGAATATATACAGTTTTTGTCAGCCTTTATTTTTAAAACAGTAATATTTTATTGATACCTCAAATTGCAATAAATATTTATATTTTACAGTAATCACTTCAACTGTAAATTCAATGAAAAAAAAACTGCTCTTAAAAAGTAATAAAACTTTAATTAAAAATATAATTCAGTTAAACTGAACAAATATAAAAAAAAATTGCAAAACAAATATATATGCTTTTTTTTTAAATAATACATTTAAAATTTAATTTAAAGTAGTTTAATATAACTATTTTGTATCAGCTGTTTTTCTCTAACAATAAGATGAAAATTAATTTTTTGTATTAATACATTCTGCTTCAAATTCACTGTTAAAAATTATAACTCACCAAAAATGAATTATTATAAAATAATTTTTGTAATATCATGTATCTTTTGTTTTTGTCAATTTCTGAATGTCATAATTGCAATGTTAATCGGATTAATTGTTTAAGAGCTGATCTTAAGCATGTATGTACTAATTATCTCTGGTAGATTTAATTAGTACATTCATGCTCAAAAGCAGTATTTAATTTAACCAAGAGAAGAAGTTACTAAAAACAGATAACGTTGTAAGAGTACATTAACAAATGTATAGGAGAAAATTTTGTAACAGATTTTTTTTATTGATGAAATATTAATATGAAAAACTGTTATACAGTACTATCCAAGAGTATCTAAATAAGAAAAAAACACTTCTCTAGCTTGCAATCCTTCTGTAGATTAATATTATAATATTTTTGTTTAATAAGGCAAGCTGTATTTAATTCTACTTCATTTGCTATAACATTTACATTTACTTAAATCTTATTTATAATCGGTAATTACATTCTACAAAATTAATACATCCCCTTTGTGTATAAAAAATAATTGCAATTTTGACAGATTTTTAATCTTGAGTCAGAATTGCAATTATTTTGAGGTCTTTTTTTCCAGAGAACCTCGGTCAGGATTATATCTTAGCGGCTCCATCCCTGATTTAGCTCAACAAAACCATAATTAGTCATTTTTCTTTCAATAAATCTAAATGTACAGCTTCTACCATATTATTGTATTAAATGTTATACTGCCAGTCTGATATATTGAACATGACAAGTTTACAACTTTACAAATGCTGCCATGTTCTTATTAATTGCACATCATATTCGATAGTGTAAAACGCAATAGAAAAATTATCTACTGTTTAATCTACGTATTAGTATTAAATGAACAATATTTTTTTAGTACTACACACTGCTGTTATTAACATTTTTAATAAAATATAAGGGTCAAACCGTAGTATTTTAATGTACAATAAACCTTTTTAAATTAGACTTCTGTGGTCTGTTAGTTATAGTTTTAGCATGAACATGGTTTGTGTTTCTTTTTATAATTTCTTTTATTGATCTGCAGAATGCATTAAGTCAAATTAATCTGAAAAATATACCTCCAACATCATTTGGATTCCAAAATCAAGATGTTAGTTACTTTATATTCAGATATGCTCATACATAATAAATTGGAGGATTGTTGTTTATAAGTGACAATCAGTTTTTTAATTTTTATTAAAACATTAATTTTTACGAGTAATTTGTTATAGCTAATGAATAAAATAAGCAAATGAAATTGTTTTCAATTCCAAAAATACTTTTCCAATTTTTTTTTACTTAAATATGAAGCAATACTTTATTAATTTTATTTTTTTTTTTTAATTCTTTTTCATAATATTTTTTAGGTGAAAGTGTAAAAATTAAATATGATAATGTAACTTTTGCCAATAACCTTGGCATTGTGGTAGTGTTTCGGCCTTTCATCTGAAGGTCCCGGATTCAAATCCCAGTCAGGCTTGGCATTTTTCATATTCTCACATACAAGCTTTCTTCTAGGCTTCTGTGATTAATTCATGAGTCAAAAAAAAAAGAAAAGAAAATAACCGAATTTCAAACTTGCAGTTAGGTGTATAATTCTACAAAGTAGTTTGTACTTTAAGTTAAATTCTTTGTAGTTCAGATCACATTGTTTGTAAACAAGATCAAATAGGGAATGGTCATTAACATTTTAGTTAAAGTTATTGATAAGTAAGGTTCTGAATGTTTAAAAAAGATTATGTATTTTTAATAATGTATATTTTACAGATGAAATTGTTTTTTCATGCAAATAAAAAAATAACAATGCAGTTTATTTTAACATCTGTATCTAAATGTATTTTAACATATTTGGTCATTTCAATTCTCTGTACAACAAACAAACTGGCTATGATATAAGTAGTGGGTCGATTGGCAAGTTTCTCTACTTTGTAGCTAACAATTGTTGTAGTCGATATATTCGATATATTGTTTTTGAATAAAATTATGAAGTCATATAAAATTTAGTGGCATCGTCATACTAATGCTATTATCATTTCAGTACTAAAATCATAGCCATGGTATTTATAAAATTTACAACCACATAATATAAACATTAAATTGACATGTCACTTACTGCTCACTGCTCATATTATAGTTGTAGCCTTCAAAGTCAAATTTTATGGTATTATTATAAGTAGTATTTATTATATAATACTTAAATATTTATAAATTATTAACATAAATACATATTTTAATAATTATTTAAAATCTTTTAAGACACCTTATTACTTTAGAATTCTGTGATCATATAAATCGCCACAAAAAGTAATTATACAAATAATTGTGTTTTTCATTTAACGAAAACATGTTCACTTAATAAAAAACTTGGAGTACTATACCAAAGTTCAAATTAATTAGAATTAATATACCGTGATAAACATATTAAGACTGTTAATTAATTTTATTAACATGCTGTCCAGGAGGTGTGGGAAACTATGGCATCTGATCACCTATATACATTTTTAGTCCCCAAAGAGAAAATTATAAGGGATCACTTTTTCGCCAAACAGGAAGTCAGAAAAATTATAAAAATGATGCCCTTTAAAATTTTTTCTGTGAGGACTTCTGCTGACTCGCCGCATGAGCCTTTAGCTCGAGTATCCTGCATGCTTCAGTGGCTTGGAACTCAAACTCCGCACACTTGCCTCCCACCACCAGCAGGAGATAACCATCAGCCAGGTTGTTGTCTTACAGGTGGGTTCTGAACTATATTAAGGCATTCAATCTGAGGGCAGGTAATTTAACGACTTCTCTTTGTGTAATGCCGAACAGTTTGTAGATGTTCTACATTGTTACAAATGCTGCCAGTTTGGACACACATCTGAACTGTGTAATCATCTGATGGTACTGTGCTTCCACTTTGATGATGAGAGTCATAAACGAGAGGAGTGTCCTAAGAAGTCAGAGGGCCCGACTTGTGTTAACTGCAGACGTCTTCAGATGGGACCATAAGCAAATCTGTGAATAGTAAGTATTGGGCATGTTATAAAGAGGTTTACATTACATATTACAATTAAATATCTTTAGATAGTTTAAATTCGGTTATTATTTGTGTCGTGTGCTTACATTGCACAGATTGAACTCTGCGAGATCACCATGCGTAGGGGTTTGGATGTTGTCTTGTTGCAGGATATTTACTATTTTGTGTCCAGTGACTGCTAGGTTTTTCTCGTTGGTAAAGATTTTATTTTGTTTCTGTTTGCATGTCAACTGCACTGTGTAGAAAGGAACTTTGTTCGAAATTTCACAAACGATCATAACATTGTTGTTCCACTACGGATGATTGGAACTTTCACCTGCAGGTTAACAGTCATATTTTAAATATAGAGTTCCTGCTGATCGTTATCTTTTAGTATGGTATAAAATCCTACGATTCTCAGGTGCCAGTCGATTCTTTGTTTCTGTGGATGTGAATATAAAGTCACTATTGTGGCATAATGGCTTAACTGATGATGACGGCGAATTAATTGAGCGCTTTTTGGCACAACATACTTTGCAGGTATTTAATGTACTTGATGATTTGCCACCTAAGCAGGTGTGTTGATGGCTGTCAGATTTTTGTTTGGTGGAACGAAATCATGGGCAACCATGAGTTGGGGAAGGTACTGTAAAAGGCTCAGGGCAGTGTGTTGGTCAGTTATTGTGAGAGGTGGAGTTTGATTCACTTCTGCGGCTTAGGATGATCAGCGCGCGTCACATCTTGGCTTATGCTTACGACGGTCTCCTGCTGGATGAGGGAGGCTCATGGAAGGAGGTTGAATTCCAACTGTGCAAGCATGCAGGATATACGAGCTAAAGGGTCATCAACATAAGATGTCCTTTAACTTGGAGAAAAC
The DNA here is from genome assembly GCF_047948215.1 of Lycorma delicatula. NCBI lineage: Eukaryota > Metazoa > Arthropoda > Insecta > Hemiptera > Fulgoridae > Lycorma > Lycorma delicatula. The sequence continues at coordinate 120,170,297 of NC_134458.1, forward strand.
CACGATGATGATCCTCAATCACCGTTTGGCTGTGAGACGGCCAGTTGGCGTTTTGATGTCTCAAACACATAATATATTCTAAGTCCTCACATTGACATTTATAAGGTGCTTCTCTTTTTTTCATTTTTCTGACTTTCTGTTTATCCTAGATCAAACTACTTGCTAGCACACTTTTAAACACTTTATATTTTTCAATTATTTATAATGTCTACTGTTGTTTAAGATGTAGGAAGAGGTAATATCAGTTGTGCGAGATTAGCACTGTATGATAGTAACCAAAGATTTTCCAGCAAAGTTGCTGTCGTCCTTGAATGTTTTATTTTAATATGTCATATTAAAGCTAGTACTAGTAAACTAAAGCATAATCCTGTCGGATAGATTTCTACAATGTTTTTAATAGTCTGTGTAAGTTTAGAGTTTACCAACAGATTTACATCAACTGTAATTCCATCATGATTTTAAAATTCAGAATCTCATTTGAATTTAAGAAATAAGTTTTCTCACAGATTATTCTTTAAAATCCTCTATTCTTGAGGTTATTAAATTTTCCAATCTCATTGAATGCTGTTTTGTCTCTCTGTTAGTATGTATTCAAGTTTCATCTCTGATGTCGATGTGATCTATGAAGTTGAAAAATTAAAATAAAGTTATACTAATTTTTGCTCTTAAGTATTTATTTATAAATACTAGTAACAATCTTAGATTAGCTATTGTATTTTTGGTAAATGAATGAAGTGGTAAAGTAGCTCTGCAAGTCTGAGCTTGTAACTGCAGTAAAAGTTTCATTTAAAAAAAATAAATAATACATATAAAGCTTTTTAGTTATTTAATATTTTACATTTTGTGTGTAGATTAAATGATTTAATAAAGATTTTTCAAACATATCCTTTCCTAATAACAGCGTACTAGAGGATGTGACAGCCAATGAAGAGTCACATACATTTTCTTATTGTGTGTGTGTGATGGTTATTCGGCTTCTTTTATAATTATTAGATTAGTATTTTTTCCTGATTTTCATAAATAAACAATATATTTGGTTATGAATCTGTTCATGGAATTGTTTTGTTGATTGATACATCAAGAGAAGTTAAACTGGCCGTATGTACATTCTAGGAAATTTTTCCAGCATTTGTCTGCAAGGAATAGAAAAAAAAAACATGATGAAATATTGTTAAATAGCACATAGTGTTTAAAAACAAAGAATGAAAAGAATATAATAAACAGGTAAATTAAATGTTATGAACATTGAATCATTGAATGCTGTATTTACATAACATTTTGATTTAGTACACAGTATTTATATCATTGCATTAGATCGTTTACTGAGAAATTCCTAAAATAATTTTATCCAATATTTATAACTATACTATTTTTATTTACAGAATGAAAAAATTTCACTTGCTTAGAAAGAGAATAGTAATTTTCAGTGAAAACTTATAAAGTAGTTTAGGAATGTTGTAGAACCAGTCGTAAATGTTTAAAGTGAAATTGTATAAATTAAATTATACTGCAGCTACTTAAAATAGCTGAGACTTTTCTCAGCTACTTTAAGTAGCAGCTGAGAAAAATCTCTGTCAAAGTGAGATAAATAAATTACACAGTGTTTTCTTCAATTATGTAACATATTAACGTAATTGTTGGTTAGTAAATAAAAATAATTTTTTACCTATTATTACTCTTTCATGAACTAATGTTTGTTTAGTGTGTATTTTTTGAAGTTTGATTAAATATAATGATTTCTTATGTTTTTGTGATAGAAAATGTAATTCTAAGCCACAAATTTTACTATATTGCACTGTTTGCCAACATAAAAACAAATATTTCTTTAGTATAATAACTGATCCATTATAATTATCAATTTGTTGTTAGGGTGAGTTTCTCCATCACAGGTGAGTTTTCTTTTGCACAGTTTAAACATTTCTACTCCGTCTACCTCTAGGAATTATGTTAAAAATTTACTTTGTTATTCTTCTGCTTTCATTCACTAAGTTCTCCTACCACCTTAGCCTACCCCATGCAGCTTTCTCATGTGATGGTCTACATTCTAGTTCTGCTATTGCTGCAGTGTTTCTTATTTTGTCTTCTGTCATCTTTCTTGAAAAAAAATCCTTTTCAAGTCACTTGTGTTTTACTATGTTCACTTCTTGTAGTAATCCAAAGCCCAAACCATATATGTTAGAATAGGGACTTAATGAAGTTAATATTGTTTGTTTATACTTTGCTAACACTTGCATAAACTCTTCATTCTTGCTGCATTCTGCTACTAATTTTTCAGTTGATCTTCACATCCTTTTGTATTTCACACCTTAAATATGTATGTCTTAAATATATCTTCAATTTCTTGGCCTTATTGTAATTGGAGTCTTTCTTTAGCAATTTCGTTCTATTTCAGTATCTGGTTAGTTTTCTCTAAACTAACCAGATACATTCCCATATTCCTATTTCTTGCAATTATAATATAAGGTGATTTTCGATATCTGTACTCCAAGTAAATGAAATAAAAACGTCAGTATAATTTTTTTTGTTTGTTTTGATGAGTCTGAGAAATAAGATTAACATACCCCCACAAGTGGGGAAGTGTCGGACTCGTACCGGTTTGGCTGGATGTTGTTAAGTGCCTATGTGTACCCACACTCTACTGACTAAAACTATCTCAGCATTCCTCCCCTCCTAAGGTAAGATAAGCACTTAAGTACTACTCGACCCTGGGAGGTGCCTTTAAGCTTAGAAGATCCAGAGTCCCCGTGCATTTTCACCATCACCCATCCATGCATGTGCAGATGAATGATGGCTCCACAGAGGGCTAAAATAGATACATTTGGGGTCTTTCACCCCTTTGTTCTCTTGTCTAGCTCTTCACCTGACTGCAGTTCTTTTAGATGGTTCATTCATCTTCACATTCCCCAATCTTTCTGTTTCATGATTTTGGCTATGTAATCAGCGATCGTGCAATACCACCATTCATTCTCTAACATCTTGGTAATTATATTTTCTACCTGCAGTGTCCCTACTATTGGTTCACATACCCGTCGTTCATTAATCCATCAAATGTATTGGAACACGATATGTTCTGGGGTGTCCTCCTCTCCACAATATGGACACTCCTCATTGTCTGCATGACATCTTTTGTACAGGTAAATCTTAAAGGCCTCGTGGGCAGTCAGAAACTGGGAAAGCCAGTAACTTTGATCCCCAAATTTTCTCCCATACCATGGTTCCACCCTTGGGATTAGATGATATGTCCAACTAAGCTTTTTCAAATTGTCCCATCTGGACTGCGAATCAATCATCAGTGTTTCCCAAGACCCCTTCTCTTTTTCACTGTCATATAGCCTCTTACGATGGTCCGCTAACAGTTTCAAAGGGAGAATACTTGCCACCACCATCGCAGCCTCCAATGACACCATGCTGCCTAATGCCAATGACACCATAACTTTTGACTGCCTAAGTAAACTAGATTCATGTCACAGACAAAAATCTACATAACAAATCAGTCATTCCCAAATCAATAAAATAAATACAGTACCTTAAAAATGATTAATAAACGCTTATAAAATTGATAAATAGATAATGAACAGGATAAATAAAACTTCCAAAACCATAAGAAAAATGTTTATTAAAAGATATATTATTGTATGTAAAAGGTTATATGAATTTTTATGCTTTTCTTGTTACCAATGATACTAGAATCATATCACAGAACTAGCACAATGATCCCCATCCTGGGAGGGGAGGATTGGTTATATGAAGTTTGGTCGGTAGGGCACAGGCACAAATACGCTCTCTTAATAACATCTAGCGGAACCTGTTAGAAAGTCCGACACTCTGCTTGTAAATGGGGTTCCTTAGACTCATCAGAAATAATAAAAAGAATAAAAATATTATTACAAACATTTAAAACATATTAAATATTTTTAAATTGTATAACTTACTGTAGGCTGTTATTAACAAGGCATCTTCTGACTTGACAACAAACTAAGATACTGTACTCTAGCAATAAGTAGTTTTGAATGCGATGAGGGGATCAGCAAGGAGTAGAAGAATGGAGGACTGTTTGTGATACCCCAACAGTATAATGGTACAAAGGGTTAAAATGATCCATTTTCAGGGGGTTAAAAAATCATTATAGGTGTGGTGAATAATCAAAAGATCGGTTCCCAGCTACCTGGGTAGGACCTTGTGTTCTACCAAGGTAATTTGAGCTGATGGCACCTCCCAGAGCTGTAATTATGGGTCGGATCTACGATGGTGGGGTAAACAAAGATGAAAAAAAAGTTTATAAATATTTTTTTAAATGTTGTGCTACCTTATTTTCTTCTTATTCTTGTTGATAATATTACTTCATCAGAGATAACTCTTTTTTTCTTAGATTTTAATACTAATATCTACAAAAATTAAATAGAATAACAAAGTAACCAATCAGTCATACATGACTGAAATATAATTATTTGTTCTCTCTGCTGTTATAAAAAAACTTAAAAATTAAAAAAAATATTATAACGTCTTACAAATAATTAATGCCCTACAAAAATACTCACAATAAGAAAAACAGCTAAACAATGAGAAGTTTTAAATATTCATTTATAAATTATCATGATTTTATATGTTTAAAATATATAAAAATTATTATAATATAAAATAAAAACAAAAAAAGAACTTTTTTCTTTTTTTTTGTATCATCATATATAAAATCATTATAAATAAAATATTTATTTTGAACAACCAAATAGAATTTTTTTTAACTGAATATATACAGTTTTTGTCAGCCTTTATTTTTAAAACAGTAATATTTTATTGATACCTCAAATTGCAATAAATATTTATATTTTACAGTAATCACTTCAACTGTAAATTCAATGAAAAAAAAACTGCTCTTAAAAAGTAATAAAACTTTAATTAAAAATATAATTCAGTTAAACTGAACAAATATAAAAAAAAATTGCAAAACAAATATATATGCTTTTTTTTTAAATAATACATTTAAAATTTAATTTAAAGTAGTTTAATATAACTATTTTGTATCAGCTGTTTTTCTCTAACAATAAGATGAAAATTAATTTTTTGTATTAATACATTCTGCTTCAAATTCACTGTTAAAAATTATAACTCACCAAAAATGAATTATTATAAAATAATTTTTGTAATATCATGTATCTTTTGTTTTTGTCAATTTCTGAATGTCATAATTGCAATGTTAATCGGATTAATTGTTTAAGAGCTGATCTTAAGCATGTATGTACTAATTATCTCTGGTAGATTTAATTAGTACATTCATGCTCAAAAGCAGTATTTAATTTAACCAAGAGAAGAAGTTACTAAAAACAGATAACGTTGTAAGAGTACATTAACAAATGTATAGGAGAAAATTTTGTAACAGATTTTTTTTATTGATGAAATATTAATATGAAAAACTGTTATACAGTACTATCCAAGAGTATCTAAATAAGAAAAAAACACTTCTCTAGCTTGCAATCCTTCTGTAGATTAATATTATAATATTTTTGTTTAATAAGGCAAGCTGTATTTAATTCTACTTCATTTGCTATAACATTTACATTTACTTAAATCTTATTTATAATCGGTAATTACATTCTACAAAATTAATACATCCCCTTTGTGTATAAAAAATAATTGCAATTTTGACAGATTTTTAATCTTGAGTCAGAATTGCAATTATTTTGAGGTCTTTTTTTCCAGAGAACCTCGGTCAGGATTATATCTTAGCGGCTCCATCCCTGATTTAGCTCAACAAAACCATAATTAGTCATTTTTCTTTCAATAAATCTAAATGTACAGCTTCTACCATATTATTGTATTAAATGTTATACTGCCAGTCTGATATATTGAACATGACAAGTTTACAACTTTACAAATGCTGCCATGTTCTTATTAATTGCACATCATATTCGATAGTGTAAAACGCAATAGAAAAATTATCTACTGTTTAATCTACGTATTAGTATTAAATGAACAATATTTTTTTAGTACTACACACTGCTGTTATTAACATTTTTAATAAAATATAAGGGTCAAACCGTAGTATTTTAATGTACAATAAACCTTTTTAAATTAGACTTCTGTGGTCTGTTAGTTATAGTTTTAGCATGAACATGGTTTGTGTTTCTTTTTATAATTTCTTTTATTGATCTGCAGAATGCATTAAGTCAAATTAATCTGAAAAATATACCTCCAACATCATTTGGATTCCAAAATCAAGATGTTAGTTACTTTATATTCAGATATGCTCATACATAATAAATTGGAGGATTGTTGTTTATAAGTGACAATCAGTTTTTTAATTTTTATTAAAACATTAATTTTTACGAGTAATTTGTTATAGCTAATGAATAAAATAAGCAAATGAAATTGTTTTCAATTCCAAAAATACTTTTCCAATTTTTTTTTACTTAAATATGAAGCAATACTTTATTAATTTTATTTTTTTTTTTTAATTCTTTTTCATAATATTTTTTAGGTGAAAGTGTAAAAATTAAATATGATAATGTAACTTTTGCCAATAACCTTGGCATTGTGGTAGTGTTTCGGCCTTTCATCTGAAGGTCCCGGATTCAAATCCCAGTCAGGCTTGGCATTTTTCATATTCTCACATACAAGCTTTCTTCTAGGCTTCTGTGATTAATTCATGAGTCAAAAAAAAAAGAAAAGAAAATAACCGAATTTCAAACTTGCAGTTAGGTGTATAATTCTACAAAGTAGTTTGTACTTTAAGTTAAATTCTTTGTAGTTCAGATCACATTGTTTGTAAACAAGATCAAATAGGGAATGGTCATTAACATTTTAGTTAAAGTTATTGATAAGTAAGGTTCTGAATGTTTAAAAAAGATTATGTATTTTTAATAATGTATATTTTACAGATGAAATTGTTTTTTCATGCAAATAAAAAAATAACAATGCAGTTTATTTTAACATCTGTATCTAAATGTATTTTAACATATTTGGTCATTTCAATTCTCTGTACAACAAACAAACTGGCTATGATATAAGTAGTGGGTCGATTGGCAAGTTTCTCTACTTTGTAGCTAACAATTGTTGTAGTCGATATATTCGATATATTGTTTTTGAATAAAATTATGAAGTCATATAAAATTTAGTGGCATCGTCATACTAATGCTATTATCATTTCAGTACTAAAATCATAGCCATGGTATTTATAAAATTTACAACCACATAATATAAACATTAAATTGACATGTCACTTACTGCTCACTGCTCATATTATAGTTGTAGCCTTCATAGTCAAATTTTATGGTATTATTATAAGTAGTATTTATTATATAATACTTAAATATTTATAAATTATTAACATAAATACATATTTTAATAATTATTTAAAATCTTTTAAGACACCTTATTACTTTAGAATTCTGTGATCATATAAATCGCCACAAAAAGTAATTATACAAATAATTGTGTTTTTCATTTAACGAAAACATGTTCACTTAATAAAAAACTTGGAGTACTATACCAAAGTTCAAATTAATTAGAATTAATATACCGTGATAAACATATTAAGACTGTTAATTAATTTTATTAACATGCTGTCCAGGAGGTGTGGGAAACTATGGCATCTGATCACCTATATACATTTTTAGTCCCCAAAGAGAAAATTATAAGGGATCACTTTTTCGCCAAACAGGAAGTCAGAAAAATTATAAAAATGATGCCCTTTAAAATTTTTTCTGTGAGGACTTCTGCTGACTCGCCGCATGAGCCTTTAGCTCGAGTATCCTGCATGCTTCAGTGGCTTGGAACTCAAACTCCGCACACTTGCCTCCCACCACCAGCAGGAGATAACCATCAGCCAGGTTGTTGTCTTACAGGTGGGTTCTGAACTATATTAAGGCATTCAATCTGAGGGCAGGTAATTTAACGACTTCTCTTTGTGTAATGCCGAACAGTTTGTAGATGTTCTACATTGTTACAAATGCTGCCAGTTTGGACACACATCTGAACTGTGTAATCATCTGATGGTACTGTGCTTCCACTTTGATGATGAGAGTCATAAACGAGAGGAGTGTCCTAAGAAGTCAGAGGGCCCGACTTGTGTTAACTGCAGACGTCTTCAGATGGGACCATAAGCAAATCTGTGAATAGTAAGTATTGGGCATGTTATAAAGAGGTTTACATTACATATTACAATTAAATATCTTTAGATAGTTTAAATTCGGTTATTATTTGTGTCGTGTGCTTACATTGCACAGATTGAACTCTGCGAGATCACCATGCGTAGGGGTTTGGATGTTGTCTTGTTGCAGGATATTTACTATTTTGTGTCCAGTGACTGCTAGGTTTTTCTCGTTGGTAAAGATTTTATTTTGTTTCTGTTTGCATGTCAACTGCACTGTGTAGAAAGGAACTTTGTTCGAAATTTCACAAACGATCATAACATTGTTGTTCCACTACGGATGATTGGAACTTTCACCTGCAGGTTAACAGTCATATTTTAAATATAGAGTTCCTGCTGATCGTTATCTTTTAGTATGGTATAAAATCCTACGATTCTCAGGTGCCAGTCGATTCTTTGTTTCTGTGGATGTGAATATAAAGTCACTATTGTGGCATAATGGCTTAACTGATGATGACGGCGAATTAATTGAGCGCTTTTTGGCACAACATACTTTGCAGGTATTTAATGTACTTGATGATTTGCCACCTAAGCAGGTGTGTTGATGGCTGTCAGATTTTTGTTTGGTGGAACGAAATCATGGGCAACCATGAGTTGGGGAAGGTACTGTAAAAGGCTCAGGGCAGTGTGTTGGTCAGTTATTGTGAGAGGTGGAGTTTGATTCACTTCTGCGGCTTAGGATGATCAGCGCGCGTCACATCTTGGCTTATGCTTACGACGGTCTCCTGCTGGATGAGGGAGGCTCATGGAAGGAGGTTGAATTCCAACTGTGCAAGCATGCAGGATATACGAGCTAAAGGGTCATCAACATAAGATGTCCTTTAACTTGGAGAAAACCACGATGATGATCCTCAATCACCGTTTGGCTGTGAGACGGCCAGTTGGCGTTTTGATGTCTCAAACACATAATATATTCTAAGTCCTCACATTGACATTTATAAGGTGCTTCTCTTTTTTTCATTTTTCTGACTTTCTGTTTATCCTAGATCAAACTACTTGCTAGCACACTTTTAAACACTTTATATTTTTCAATTATTTATAATGTCTACTGTTGTTTAAGATGTAGGAAGAGGTAATATCAGTTGTGCGAGATTAGCACTGTATGATAGTAACCAAAGATTTTCCAGCAAAGTTGCTGTCGTCCTTGAATGTTTTATTTTAATATGTCATATTAAAGCTAGTACTAGTAAACTAAAGCATAATCCTGTCGGATAGATTTCTACAATGTTTTTAATAGTCTGTGTAAGTTTAGAGTTTACCAACAGATTTACATCAACTGTAATTCCATCATGATTTTAAAATTCAGAATCTCATTTGAATTTAAGAAATAAGTTTTCTCACAGATTATTCTTTAAAATCCTCTATTCTTGAGGTTATTAAATTTTCCAATCTCATTGAATGCTGTTTTGTCTCTCTGTTAGTATGTATTCAAGTTTCATCTCTGATGTCGATGTGATCTATGAAGTTGAAAAATTAAAATAAAGTTATACTAATTTTTGCTCTTAAGTATTTATTTATAAATACTAGTAACAATCTTAGATTAGCTATTGTATTTTTGGTAAATGAATGAAGTGGTAAAGTAGCTCTGCAAGTCTGAGCTTGTAACTGCAGTAAAAGTTTCATTTAAAAAAAATAAATAATACATATAAAGCTTTTTAGTTATTTAATATTTTACATTTTGTGTGTAGATTAAATGATTTAATAAAGATTTTTCAAACATATCCTTTCCTAATAACAGCGTACTAGAGGATGTGACAGCCAATGAAGAGTTACATACATTTTCTTATTGTGTGTGTGTGATGGTTATTCGGCTTCTTTTATAATTATTAGATTAGTATTTTTTCCTGATTTTCATAAATAAACAATATATTTGGTTATGAATCTGTTCATGGAATTGTTTTGTTGATTGATACATCAAGAGAAGTTAAACTGGCCGTATGTACATTCTAGGAAATTTTTCCAGCATTTGTCTGCAAGGAATAGAAAAAAAAAACATGATGAAATATTGTTAAATAGCACATAGTGTTTAAAAACAAAGAATGAAAAGAATATAATAAACAGGTAAATTAAATGTTATGAACATTGAATCATTGAATGCTGTATTTACATAACATTTTGATTTAGTACACAGTATTTATATCATTGCATTAGATCGTTTACTGAGAAATTCCTAAAATAATTTTATCCAATATTTATAACTATACTATTTTTATTTACAGAATGAAAAAATTTCACTTGCTTAGAAAGAGAATAGTAATTTTCAGTGAAAACTTATAAAGTAGTTTAGGAATGTTGTAGAACCAGTCGTAAATGTTTAAAGTGAAATTGTATAAATTAAATTATACTGCAGCTACTTAAAATAGCTGAGACTTTTCTCAGCTACTTTAAGTAGCAGCTGAGAAAAATCTCTGTCAAAGTGAGATAAATAAATTACACAGTGTTTTCTTCAATTATGTAACATATTAACGTAATTGTTGGTTAGTAAATAAAAATAATTTTTTACCTATTATTACTCTTTCATGAACTAATGTTTGTTTAGTGTGTATTTTTTGAAGTTTGATTAAATATAATGATTTCTTATGTTTTTGTGATAGAAAATGTAATTCTAAGCCACAAATTTTACTATATTGCACTGTTTGCCAACATAAAAACAAATATTTCTTTAGTATAATAACTGATCCATTATAATTATCAATTTGTTGTTAGGGTGAGTTTCTCCATCACAGGTGAGTTTTCTTTTGCACAGTTTAAACATTTCTACTCCGTCTACCTCTAGGAATTATGTTAAAAATTTACTTTGTTATTCTTCTGCTTTCATTCACTAAGTTCTCCTACCACCTTAGCCTACCCCATGCAGCTTTCTCATGTGATGGTCTACATTCTAGTTCTGCTATTGCTGCAGTGTTTCTTATTTTGTCTTCTGTCATCTTTCTTGAAAAAAAATCCTTTTCAAGTCACTTGTGTTTTACTATGTTCACTTCTTGTAGTAATCCAAAGCCCAAACCATATATGTTAGAATAGGGACTTAATGAAGTTAATATTGTTTGTTTATACTTTGCTAACACTTGCATAAACTCTTCATTCTTGCTGCATTCTGCTACTAATTTTTCAGTTGATCTTCACATCCTTTTGTATTTCACACCTTAAATATGTATGTCTTAAATATATCTTCAATTTCTTGGCCTTATTGTAATTGGAGTCTTTCTTTAGCAATTTCATTCTATTTCAGTATCTGGTTAGTTTTCTCTAAACTAACCAGATACATTCCCATATTCCTATTTCTTGCAATTATAATATAAGGTGATTTTCGATATCTGTACTCCAAGTAAATGAAATAAAAACGTCAGTATAATTTTTTTTGTTTGTTTTGATGAGTCTGAGAAATAAGATTAACATACCCCCACAAGTGGGGAAGTGTCGGACTCGTACCGGTTTGGCTGGATGTTGTTAAGTGCCTATGTGTACCCACACTCTACTGACTAAAACTATCTCAGCATTCCTCCCCTCCTAAGGTAAGATAAGCACTTAAGTACTACTCGACCCTGGGAGGTGCCTTTAAGCTTAGAAGATCCAGAGTCCCCGTGCATTTTCACCATCACCCATCCATGCATGTGCAGATGAATGATGGCTCCACAGAGGGCTAAAATAGATACATTTGGGGTCTTTCACCCCTTTGTTCTCTTGTCTAGCTCTTCACCTGACTGCAGTTCTTTTAGATGGTTCATTCATCTTCACATTCCCCAATCTTTCTGTTTCATGATTTTGGCTATGTAATCAGCGATCGTGCAATACCACCATTCATTCTCTAACATCTTGGTAATTATATTTTCTACCTGCAGTGTCCCTACTATTGGTTCACATACCCGTCGTTCATTAATCCATCAAATGTATTGGAACACGATATGTTCTGGGGTGTCCTCCTCTCCACAATATGGACACTCCTCATTGTCTGCATGACATCTTTTGTACAGGTAAATCTTAAAGGCCTCGTGGGCAGTCAGAAACTGGGAAAGCCAGTAACTTTGATCCCCAAATTTTCTCCCATACCATGGTTCCACCCTTGGGATTAGATGATATGTCCAACTAAGCTTTTTCAAATTGTCCCATCTGGACTGCGAATCAATCATCAGTGTTTCCCAAGACCCCTTCTCTTTTTCACTGTCATATAGCCTCTTACGATGGTCCGCTAACAGTTTCAAAGGGAGAATACTTGCCACCACCATCGCAGCCTCCAATGACACCATGCTGCCTAATGCCAATGACACCATAACTTTTGACTGCCTAAGTAAACTAGATTCATGTCACAGACAAAAATCTACATAACAAATCAGTCATTCCCAAATCAATAAAATAAATACAGTACCTTAAAAATGATTAATAAACGCTTATAAAATTGATAAATAGATAATGAACAGGATAAATAAAACTTCCAAAACCATAAGAAAAATGTTTATTAAAAGATATATTATTGTATGTAAAAGGTTATATGAATTTTTATGCTTTTCTTGTTACCAATGATACTAGAATCATATCACAGAACTAGCACAATGATCCCCATCCTGGGAGGGGAGGATTGGTTATATGAAGTTTGGTCGGTAGGGCACAGGCACAAATACGCTCTCTTAATAACATCTAGCGGAACCTGTTAGAAAGTCCGACACTCTGCTTGTAAATGGGGTTCCTTAGACTCATCAGAAATAATAAAAAGAATAAAAATATTATTACAAACATTTAAAACATATTAAATATTTTTAAATTGTATAACTTACTGTAGGCTGTTATTAACAAGGCATCTTCTGACTTGACAACAAACTAAGATACTGTACTCTAGCAATAAGTAGTTTTGAATGCGATGAGGGGATCAGCAAGGAGTAGAAGAATGGAGGACTGTTTGTGATACCCCAACAGTATAATGGTACAAAGGGTTAAAATGATCCATTTTCAGGGGGTTAAAAAATCATTATAGGTGTGGTGAATAATCAAAAGATCGGTTCCCAGCTACCTGGGTAGGACCTTGTGTTCTACCAAGGTAATTTGAGCTGATGGCACCTCCCAGAGCTGTAATTATGGGTCGGATCTACGATGGTGGGGTAAACAAAGATGAAAAAAAAGTTTATAAATATTTTTTTAAATGTTGTGCTACCTTATTTTCTTCTTATTCTTGTTGATAATATTACTTCATCAGAGATAACTCTTTTTTTCTTAGATTTTAATACTAATATCTACAAAAATTAAATAGAATAACAAAGTAACCAATCAGTCATACATGACTGAAATATAATTATTTGTTCTCTCTGCTGTTATAAAAAAACTTAAAAATTAAAAAAAATATTATAACGTCTTACAAATAATTAATGCCCTACAAAAATACTCACAATAAGAAAAACAGCTAAACAATGAGAAGTTTTAAATATTCATTTATAAATTATCATGATTTTATATGTTTAAAATATATAAAAATTATTATAATATAAAATAAAAACAAAAAAAGAACTTTTTTCTTTTTTTTTGTATAATCATATATAAAATCATTATAAATAAAATATTTATTTTGAACAACCAAATAGAATTTTTTTTAACTGAATATATACATTTTTTGTTACCACTTCAGCCTTTATTTTTAAAACAGTAATATTTTATTGATACCTCAAATTGCAATAAATATTTATATTTTACAGTAATCACTTCAACTGTAAATTCAATGAAAAAAAAACTGCTCTTAAAAAGTAATAAAACTTTAATTAAAAATATAATTCAGTTAAACTGAACAAATATAAAAAAAAATTGCAAAACAAATATATATGCTTTTTTTTAAATAATACATTTAAAATTTAATTTAAAGTAGTTTAATATAACTATTTTGTATCAGCTGTTTTTCTCTAACAATAAGATGAAAATTAATTTTTTGTATTAATACATTCTGCTTCAAATTCACTGTTAAAAATTATAACTCACCAAAAATGAATTATTATAAAATAATTTTTGTAATATCATGTATGTTTTGTTTTTGTCAATTTCTGAATGTCATAATTGCAATGTTAATCGGATTAATTGTTTAAGAGCTGATCTTAAGCATGTATGTACTAATTATCTCTGGCAGATTTAATTAGTACATTCATGCTCAAAAGCAGTATTTAATTTAACCAAGAGAAGAAGTTACTAAAAACAGATAACGTTGTAAGAGTACATTAACAAATGTATAGGAGAAAATTTTGTAACAGATTTTTTTTATTGATGAAATATTAATATGAAAAACTGTTATACAGTACTATCCAAGAGTATCTAAATAAGAAAAAAACACTTCTCTAGCTTGCAATCCTTCTGTAGATTAATATTATAATATTTTTGTTTAATAAGGCAAGCTGTATTTAATTCTACTTCATTTGCTATAACATTTACATTTACTTAAATCTTATTTATAATCGGTAATTACATTCTACAAAATTAATACATCCCCTTTGTGTATAAAAAATAATTGCAATTTTGACAGATTTTTAATCTTGAGTCAGAATTGCAATTATTTTGAGGTCTTTTTTTCCAGAGAACCTCGGTCAGGATTATATCTTAGCGGCTCCATCCCTGATTTAGCTCAACAAAACCATAATTAGTCATTTTTCTTTCAATAAATCTAAATGTACAGCTTCTACCATATTATTGTATTAAATGTTATACTGCCAGTCTGATATATTGAACATGACAAGTTTACAACTTTACAAATGCTGCCATGTTCTTATTAATTGCACATCATATTCGATAGTGTAAAACGCAATAGAAAAATTATCTACTGTTTAATCTACGTATTAGTATTAAATGAACAATATTTTTTTAGTACTACACACTGCTGTTATTAACATTTTTAATAAAATATAAGGGTCAAACCGTAGTATTTTAATGTACAATAAACCTTTTTAAATTAGACTTCTGTGGTCTGTTAGTTATAGTTTTAGCATGAACATGGTTTGTGTTTCTTTTTATAATTTCTTTTATTGATCTGCAGAATGCATTAAGTCAAATTAATCTGAAAAATATACCTCCAACATCATTTGGATTCCAAAATCAAGATGTTAGTTACTTTATATTCAGATATGCTCATACATAATAAATTGGAGGATTGTTGTTTATAAGTGACAATCAGTTTTTTAATTTTTATTAAAACATTAATTTTTACGAGTAATTTGTTATAGCTAATGAATAAAATAAGCAAATGAAATTGTTTTCAATTCCAAAAATACTTTTCCAATTTTTTTTTACTTAAATATGAAGCAATACTTTATTAATTTTATTTTTTTTTTTAATTCTTTTTCATAATATTTTTTAGGTGAAAGTGTAAAAATTAAATATGATAATGTAACTTTTGCCAATAACCTTGGCATTGTGGTAGTGTTTCGGCCTTTCATCTGAAGGTCCCGGATTCAAATCCCAGTCAGGCTTGGCATTTTTCATATTCTCACATACAAGCTTTCTTCTAGGCTTCTGTGATTAATTCATGAGTCAAAAAAAAAAGAAAAGAAAATAACCGAATTTCAAACTTGCAGTTAGGTGTATAATTCTACAAAGTAGTTTGTACTTTAAGTTAAATTCTTTGTAGTTCAGATCACATTGTTTGTAAACAAGATCAAATAGGGAATGGTCATTAACATTTTAGTTAAAGTTATTGATAAGTAAGGTTCTGAATGTTTAAAAAAGATTATGTATTTTTAATAATGTATATTTTACAGATGAAATTGTTTTTTCATGCAAATAAAAAAATAACAATGCAGTTTATTTTAACATCTGTATCTAAATGTATTTTAACATATTTGGTCATTTCAATTCTCTGTACAACAAACAAACTGGCTATGATATAAGTAGTGGGTCGATTGGCAAGTTTCTCTACTTTGTAGCTAACAATTGTTGTAGTCGATATATTCGATATATTGTTTTTGAATAAAATTATGAAGTCATATAAAATTTAGTGGCATCGTCATACTAATGCTATTATCATTTCAGTACTAAAATCATAGCCATGGTATTTATAAAATTTACAACCACATAATATAAACATTAAATTGACATGTCACTTACTGCTCACTGCTCATATTATAGTTGTAGCCTTCAAAGTCAAATTTTATGGTATTATTATAAGTAGTATTTATTATATAATACTTAAATATTTATAAATTATTAACATAAATACATATTTTAATAATTATTTAAAATCTTTTAAGACACCTTATTACTTTAGAATTCTGTGATCATATAAATCGCCACAAAAAGTAATTATACAAATAATTGTGTTTTTCATTTAACGAAAACATGTTCACTTAATAAAAAACTTGGAGTACTATACCAAAGTTCAAATTAATTAGAATTAATATACCGTGATAAACATATTAAGACTGTTAATTAATTTTATTAACATGCTGTCCAGGAGGTGTGGGAAACTATGGCATCTGATCACCTATATACATTTTTAGTCCCCAAAGAGAAAATTATAAGGGATCACTTTTTCGCCAAACAGGAAGTCAGAAAAATTATAAAAATGATGCCCTTTAAAATTTTTTCTGTGAGGACTTCTGCTGACTCGCCGCATGAGCCTTTAGCTCGAGTATCCTGCATGCTTCAGTGGCTTGGAACTCAAACTCCGCACACTTGCCTCCCACCACCAGCAGGAGATAACCATCAGCCAGGTTGTTGTCTTACAGGTGGGTTCTGAACTATATTAAGGCATTCAATCTGAGGGCAGGTAATTTAACGACTTCTCTTTGTGTAATGCCGAACAGTTTGTAGATGTTCTACATTGTTACAAATGCTGCCAGTTTGGACACACATCTGAACTGTGTAATCATCTGATGGTACTGTGCTTCCACTTTGATGATGAGAGTCATAAACGAGAGGAGTGTCCTAAGAAGTCAGAGGGCCCGACTTGTGTTAACTGCAGACGTCTTCAGATGGGACCATAAGCAAATCTGTGAATAGTAAGTATTGGGCATGTTATAAAGAGGTTTACATTACATATTACAATTAAATATCTTTAGATAGTTTAAATTCGGTTATTATTTGTGTCGTGTGCTTACATTGCACAGATTGAACTCTGCGAGATCACCATGCGTAGGGGTTTGGATGTTGTCTTGTTGCAGGATATTTACTATTTTGTGTCCAGTGACTGCTAGGTTTTTCTCGTTGGTAAAGATTTTATTTTGTTTCTGTTTGCATGTCAACTGCACTGTGTAGAAAGGAACTTTGTTCGAAATTTCACAAACGATCATAACATTGTTGTTCCACTACGGATGATTGGAACTTTCACCTGCAGGTTAACAGTCATATTTTAAATATAGAGTTCCTGCTGATCGTTATCTTTTAGTATGGTATAAAATCCTACGATTCTCAGGTGCCAGTCGATTCTTTGTTTCTGTGGATGTGAATATAAAGTCACTATTGTGGCATAATGGCTTAACTGATGATGACGGCGAATTAATTGAGCGCTTTTTGGCACAACATACTTTGCAGGTATTTAATGTACTTGATGATTTGCCACCTAAGCAGGTGTGTTGATGGCTGTCAGATTTTTGTTTGGTGGAACGAAATCATGGGCAACCATGAGTTGGGGAAGGTACTGTAAAAGGCTCAGGGCAGTGTGTTGGTCAGTTATTGTGAGAGGTGGAGTTTGATTCACTTCTGCGGCTTAGGATGATCAGCGCGCGTCACATCTTGGCTTATGCTTACGACGGTCTCCTGCTGGATGAGGGAGGCTCATGGAAGGAGGTTGAATTCCAACTGTGCAAGCATGCAGGATATACGAGCTAAAGGGTCATCAACATAAGATGTCCTTTAACTTGGAGAAAACCACGATGATGATCCTCAATCACCGTTTGGCTGTGAGACGGCCAGTTGGCGTTTTGATGTCTCAAACACATAATATATTCTAAGTCCTCACATTGACATTTATAAGGTGCTTCTCTTTTTTTCATTTTTCTGACTTTCTGTTTATCCTAGATCAAACTACTTGCTAGCACACTTTTAAACACTTTATATTTTTCAATTATTTATAATGTCTACTGTTGTTTAAGATGTAGGAAGAGGTAATATCAGTTGTGCGAGATTAGCACTGTATGATAGTAACCAAAGATTTTCCAGCAAAGTTGCTGTCGTCCTTGAATGTTTTATTTTAATATGTCATATTAAAGCTAGTACTAGTAAACTAAAGCATAATCCTGTCGGATAGATTTCTACAATGTTTTTAATAGTCTGTGTAAGTTTAGAGTTTACCAACAGATTTACATCAACTGTAATTCCATCATGATTTTAAAATTCAGAATCTCATTTGAATTTAAGAAATAAGTTTTCTCACAGATTATTCTTTAAAATCCTCTATTCTTGAGGTTATTAAATTTTCCAATCTCATTGAATGCTGTTTTGTCTCTCTGTTAGTATGTATTCAAGTTTCATCTCTGATGTCGATGTGATCTATGAAGTTGAAAAATTAAAATAAAGTTATACTAATTTTTGCTCTTAAGTATTTATTTATAAATACTAGTAACAATCTTAGATTAGCTATTGTATTTTTGGTAAATGAATGAAGTGGTAAAGTAGCTCTGCAAGTCTGAGCTTGTAACTGCAGTAAAAGTTTCATTTAAAAAAAATAAATAATACATATAAAGCTTTTTAGTTATTTAATATTTTACATTTTGTGTGTAGATTAAATGATTTAATAAAGATTTTTCAAACATATCCTTTCCTAATAACAGCGTACTAGAGGATGTGACAGCCAATGAAGAGTCACATACATTTTCTTATTGTGTGTGTGTGATGGTTATTCGGCTTCTTTTATAATTATTAGATTAGTATTTTTTCCTGATTTTCATAAATAAACAATATATTTGGTTATGAATCTGTTCATGGAATTGTTTTGTTGATTGATACATCAAGAGAAGTTAAACTGGCCGTATGTACATTCTAGGAAATTTTTCCAGCATTTGTCTGCAAGGAAAAGAAAAAAAAAACATGATGAAATATTGTTAAATAGCACATAGTGTTTAAAAACAAAGAATGAAAAGAATATAATAAACAGGTAAATTAAATGTTATGAACATTGAATCATTGAATGCTGTATTTACATAACATTTTGATTTAGTACACAGTATTTATATCATTGCATTAGATCGTTTACTGAGAAATTCCTAAAATAATTTTATCCAATATTTATAACTATACTATTTTTATTTACAGAATGAAAAAAATTCACTTGCTTAGAAAGAGAATAGTAATTTTCAGTGAAAACTTATAAAGTAGTTTAGGAATGTTGTAGAACCAGTCGTAAATGTTTAAAGTGAAATTGTATAAATTAAATTATACTGCAGCTACTTAAAATAGCTGAGACTTTTCTCAGCTACTTTAAGTAGCAGCTGAGAAAAATCTCTGTCAAAGTGAGATAAATAAATTACACAGTGTTTTCTTCAATTATGTAACATATTAACGTAATTGTTGGTTAGTAAATAAAAATAATTTTTTACCTATTATTACTCTTTCATGAACTAATGTTTGTTTAGTGTGTATTTTTTGAAGTTTGATTAAATATAATGATTTCTTATGTTTTTGTGATAGAAAATGTAATTCTAAGCCACAAATTTTACTATATTGCACTGTTTGCCAACATAAAAACAAATATTTCTTTAGTATAATAACTGATCCATTATAATTATCAATTTGTTGTTAGGGTGAGTTTCTCCATCACAGGTGAGTTTTCTTTTGCACAGTTTAAACATTTCTACTCCGTCTACCTCTAGGAATTATGTTAAAAATTTACTTTGTTATTCTTCTGCTTTCATTCACTAAGTTCTCCTACCACCTTAGCCTACCCCATGCAGCTTTCTCATGTGATGGTCTACATTCTAGTTCTGCTATTGCTGCAGTGTTTCTTATTTTGTCTTCTGTCATCTTTCTTGAAAAAAAATCCTTTTCAAGTCACTTGTGTTTTACTATGTTCACTTCTTGTAGTAATCCAAAGCCCAAACCATATATGTTAGAATAGGGACTTAATGAAGTTAGTATTGTTTGTTTATACTTTGCTAACACTTGCATAAACTCTTCATTCTTGCTGCATTCTGCTACTAATTTTTCAGTTGATCTTCACATCCTTTTGTATTTCACACCTTAAATATGTATGTCTTAAATATATCTTCAATTTCTTGGCCTTATTGTAATTGGAGTCTTTCTTTAGCAATTTCGTTCTATTTCAGTATCTGGTTAGTTTTCTCTAAACTAACCAGATACATTCCCATATTCCTATTTCTTGCAATTATAATATAAGGTGATTTTGGATATCTGTACTCCAAGTAAATGAAATAAAAATGTCAGTATAATTTTTTTTTTTTGTTTTGATGAGTCTGAGAAATAAGATTAACATACCCCCACAAGTGGGGAAGTGTCGGACTCGTACCGGTTTGGCTGGATGTTGTTAAGTGCCTATGTGTACCCACACTCTACTGACTAAAACTATCTCAGCATTCCTCCCCTCCTAAGGTAAGATCAGCACTTAAGTACTACTCGACCCTGGGAGGTGCCTTTAAGCTTAGAAGATCCAGAGTCCCCGTGCATTTTCACCATCACCCATCCATGCATGTGCAGATGAATGATGGCTCCACAGAGGGCTAAAATAGATACATTTGGGGTCTTTCACCCCTTTGTTCTCTTGTCTAGCTCTTCACCTGACTGCAGTTCTTTTAGATGGTTCATTCATCTTCACATTCCCCAATCTTTCTGTTTCATGATTTTGGCTATGTAATCAGCGATCGTGCAATACCACCATTCATTCTCTAACATCTTGGTAATTATATTTTCTACCTGCAGTGTCCCTACTATTGGTTCACATACCCGTCGTTCATTAATCCATCAAATGTATTGGAACACGATATGTTCTGGGGTGTCCTCCTCTCCACAATATGGACACTCCTCATTGTCTGCATGGCATCTTTTGTACAGGTAAATCTTAAAGGCCTCGTGGGCAGTCAGAAACTGGGAAAGCCAGTAACTTTGATCCCCAAATTTTCTCCCATACCATGGTTCCACCCTTGGGATTAGATGATATGTCCAACTAAGCTTTTTCAAATTGTCCCATCTGGACTGCGAATCAATCATCAGTGTTTCCCAAGACCCCTTCTCTTTTTCACTGTCATATAGCCTCTTACGATGGTCCGCTAACAGTTTCAAAGGGAGAATACTTGCCACCACCATCGCAGCCTCCAATGACACCATGCTGCCTAATGCCAATGACACCATAACTTTTGACTGCCTAAGTAAACTAGATTCATGTCACAGACAAAAATCTACATAACAAATCAGTCATTCCCAAATCAATAAAATAAATACAGTACCTTAAAAATGATTAATAAACGCTTATAAAATTGATAAATAGATAATGAACAGGATAAATAAAACTTCCAAAACCATAAGAAAAATGTTTATTAAAAGATATATTATTGTATGTAAAAGGTTATATGAATTTTTATGCTTTTCTTGTTACCAATGATACTAGAATCATATCACAGAACTAGCACAATGATCCCCATCCTGGGAGGGGAGGATTGGTTATATGAAGTTTGGTCGGTAGGGCACAGGCACAAATACGCTCTCTTAATAACATCTAGCGGAACCTGTTAGAAAGTCCGACACTCTGCTTGTAAATGGGGTTCCTTAGACGCATCAGAAATAATAAAAAGAATAAAAATATTATTACAAACATTTAAAACATATTAAATATTTTTAAATTGTATAACTTACTGTAGGCTGTTATTAACAAGGCATCTTCTGACTTGACAACAAACTAAGATACTGTACTCTAGCAATAAGTAGTTTTGAATGCGATGAGGGGATCAGCAAGGAGTAGAAGAATGGAGGACTGTTTGTGATACCCCAACAGTATAATGGTACAAAGGGTTAAAATGATCCATTTTCAGGGGGTTAAAAAATCATTATAGGTGTGGTGAATAATCAAAAGATCGGTTCCCAGCTACCTGGGTAGGACCTTGTGTTCTACCAAGGTAATTTGAGCTGATGGCACCTCCCAGAGCTGTAATTATGCGTAATTATGGGTTGGATCTTTGATGGTGGGGTAAACAAAGATGTTAAAAAAGTTTATAAATATTATTTTAAATGTTGTGCTACCTTATTTTCTTCTTATTCTTGTTGATATTATTACTTCATCAGAGATAACTCTTTTTTTCTTAGATTTTAATACTAAAATCTACAAAAATTAAATAGAATAACAAAGTAACCAATCAATCATACATGACTGAAATATAATTATTTGTTCTCTCTGCTGTTATAAAAAAATTTAAAAATTAAAAAAAATATTATAACGTCTGACAAATAATTAATGCCCTACAAAAATACTCACAATAAGAAAAACAGCTAAACAATGAGAAGTTTTAAATATTCATTTATAAATTATCATGATTTTATATGTTTAAAATATATAAAAATTATTATAATATAAAATAAAAACAAAAAAAGAACTTTTTTCTTTTTTTTTGTATCATCATATATAAAATCATTATAAATAAAATATTTATTTTGAACAACCAAATAGAATTTTTTTTAACTGAATATATACATTTTTTGTTCCCACTTCAGCCTTTATTTTTAAAACAGTAATATTTTATTGATACCTCAAATTGCAATAAATATTTATATTTTACAGTAATCACTTCAACTGTAAATTCAATGAAAAAAAAAACTTCTCTAAAAAAGTAATAAAACTTTAATTAAAAATATAATTCAGTTAAACTGAACAAATATAAAAAAAAATTGCAAAACAAATATATATGCTTTTTTTTTTAAATAATACATTTAAAATTTAATTTAAAGTAGTTTAATATAACTATTTTGTATCAGCTGTAACAGGTGATATAAGAAAATTAACATTTTAACAAAAAACAACTGCCAAGGGTAATTGTTTTTCTCTAACAATAAGATGAAAATTAATTTTTTGTATTAATACATTCTGCTTCAAATTCACTGTTAAAAATTATAACTCACCAAAAATGAATTATTATAAAATAATTTTTGTAATATCATGTATGTTTTGTTTTTGTCAATTTCTGAATGTCATAATTGCAATGTTAATCGGATTAATTGTTTAAGAGCTGATCTTAAGCATGTATGTACTAATTATCTCTGGTAGATTTAATTAGTACATTCATGCTCAAAAGCAGTATTTAATTTAGCCAAGAGAAGATGTTACTAAAAACAGATAACGTTGTAAGAGTACATTAATAAATGTATAGGAGAAAATTTTGTAACAGATTTTTTTTATTGATGAAATATTAATATGAAAAACTACAGTACTATCCAAGAGTATCTAAATAAGAAAAAAAACACTTCTCTAGCTTGCAATCCTTCTGTAGATTAATATTATAATATTTTTGTTTAATAAGGCAAGTTGTATTTAATTCTACTTCATTTGCTATAACATTTACATTTACTTAAATCTTATTTATAATCGGTAATTACATTCTACAAAATTAATACATCCCCTTTGTGTATAAAAAATAATTGCAATTCTGACAGATTTTTAATCTTGAGTCAGAATTGCAATTATTTTGAGGTCTTTTTTTCCAGAGAACCTCGGTCAGGATTCTATCTTAGCGGCTCCATCCCTGATTTAGCTCAACAAAACCATAATTAGTCATTTTTCTTTCAATAAATCTAAATGTACAGCTTCTACCGTATTATTGTATTAAATGTTATACTGCCAGTCTGATACATTGAACATGACAAGTTTACAACTTTACAAATGCTGCCATGTTCTTATTAATTGCACATCATATTCGATAGTGTAGAACGCAATAGAAAAATTATCTACTGTTTAATCTACGTATTAGTATTAAATGAACAATATTTTTTTAGTACTACACACTGCTGTTATTAACATTTTTAATAAAATATAAGGGACAAACCGTAGTATTTTAATGTACAATAAACTTTTTTAAATTATACTTCTGGGGTCTGTTAGTTATAGTTTTAGCATTAACATGGTTTGTGTTTCTTTTTATAATTTCTTTTATTGATCTGCAGAATGCATTATGTCAAATTAATCTGAAAAATATATCTCCAACATCATTTGGATTCCAAAATCAAGATGTTAGTTACTTTATATTCAGATATGCTCATACATAATAAATTGGAGGATTGTTGTTTATAAGTGACAATCAGTTTTTTAATTTTTATTAAAAAAATAATTTTTACGAGTAATTTGTTATAGCTAATGAATAAAATAAGCAAATGAAATTGTTTTCAATTCCAAAAATACTTTTCCAATTTTTTTTTACTTAAATATGAAGCAATACTTTATTAATTTTAATTTTTTTTTTAATTCTTTTTTTATAATATTTTTTAGGTGAAAGTGTAAAAATTAAATATGATAATGTAACTTTTGCCAATAACCTTGGCATTGTGGTAGTGTTTCGGCCTTTCATCTGAAGGTCCCGGATTCAAATCCCAGTCAGGCTTGGCATTTTTCATATTCTCACATACAAGCTTTCTTCTAGACTTCTGTGATTAATTCATGAGTCAAAAAAAAAAGAAAAGAAAATAACCGAATTTCAAACTTGCAGTTAGGTGTATAATTTTACAAAGTAGTTTGTACTATAAGTTAAATTCTTTGTAGTTCAGATCACATTGTTTGTAAACAAGATCAAATAGGGAATGGTCATTAACATTTTAGTTAAAGTTATTGATAAGTAAGGTTCTGAATGTTTAAAAAAGATTATGTATTTTTAATAATGTATATTTTACAGATGAAATTGTTTTTTCATGCAAATAAAAAAATAACAATGCAGTTTATTTTAACATCTGTATCTAAATGTATTTTAACATATTTGGTCATTTCAATTCTCTGTACAACAAACAAACTGGCTATGATATAAGTAGTGGGTCGATTGGCAAGTTTCTCTACTTTGTAGCTAACAATTGTTGTAGTCGATATATTCGATATATTGTTTTTGAATAAAATTATGAAGTCATATAAAATTTAGTGGCATCATCATACTAATGCTATTATCATTTCAGTACTAAAACCATAGCCATGGTATTTATAAAATTTACAACCACATAATATAAACATTAAATTGACATGTCACTTACTGCTCACTGCTCATATTATAGTTGTAGCCTTCATAGTCAAATTTTATGGTATTATTATAAGTAGTATTTATTATATAATACTTAAATATTTATAAATTATTAACATAAATACATATTTTAATAATTATTTAAAATCTTTTAAGACACCTTATTAATTTAGAATTCTGTGATCATATAAATCGCCACAAAAAGTAATTATACAAATAATTGTGTTTTTCATTTAACGAAAACATGTTCACTTAATAAAAAACTTGGAGTACTATACCAAAGTTCAAATTAATTAGAATTAATATACCGTGATAAACATATTAAGACTGTTAATTAATTTTATTAATATGCTGTCCAGGAGGTGTGGGAAACTATGGCATCTCATAACCTATATACATTTTTAGTCCCCAAAGAGAAAATTATAAGGGATCACTTTTTCGCCAAACAGGAAGTCAGAAAAATTATAAAAATGATGCCCCTTAAAATTTTTTCTGTGAGGACTTCTGCTGACTCGCCGCATGAGCCTTTAGCTCGAGTATCCTGCATGCTTCAGTGGCTTGGAACTCAAACTCCGCACACTTGCCTCCCACCACCAGCCAGGTTGTTGTCTTACAGGTGGGTTCTGAACTATTTTAAGGCATTCAATCTGAGGGCAGGTAATTTAACGATTTCTCTTCGTGTAATGCCGAACAGTTTGTATATGTTCTACATTGTTACAAATGCCGCCAGTTTGGACACACATCTGAATTGTGTAATCATCTGATGGTACTGTGCTTCCACTTTGATGATGAGAGTCATAAACGAGAGGAGTGTCCTAAGAAGTCGGAGGGCCCGACTTGTGTTAACTGCAGACATCTTCAGATGGGACCATAAGCAAATCTGTGAATAGTAAGTATTGGGCATGTTATAAAGAGGTTTACATTACATATTACAATTAAATATCTTTAGATGGTTTAAATTCGGTTATTATTTGTGTCGTGTGCTTACATTGCACAGATTGAACTCTGCGAGATCACCATGCGTAGGGGTTTGGATGTTGTCTTGTTGCAGGATATTTACTATTTTGTGTCCAGTGACTGCTAGGTTTTTCTCGTTGGTAAAGATTTTATTTTGTTTCTGTTTGCATATCAACTGCACTGTGTAGAAAGGAACTTTGTTCGAAATTTCACAAACGATCATAACATTGTTGTCCGTACGGATGATTGGAACTTTCACCTGCAGGTTGAAAGTCATATTTTAAATATAGAGTTCCTGCTGATCGTCATCTTTTAGTATGGTATAAAATCCTACGATTCTCAGGTGCCAGTCGATTCTTTGTTTCTGTGGATGTGAATATAAAGTCACTATTGTGGCATAGTGGCTTAACTGATGATGACGGTGAATTAATTGAGCGCTTTTTGGCACAACATACTTTGCAGGTATTTAATGTACTTGATGATTTGCCACCTAAGCAGGTGTGTTGATGGCTGTCAGATTTTTGTTTGGTGGAACGAAATCATGGGCAACCATGAGTTGGGGAAGGTACTGTAAAAGGGTCAGGGCAGTGTGTTGGTCAGTTATTGTGAGAGGTGGAGTTTGATTCACTTCTGCGGCTTAGGATGATCAGCGCGCGTCGCATCTTGGCTTATGCTTACGACGGTCTCCTGCTGGATGAGGGAGTCTCATGGAAGGAGGTTGAATTCCAACTGCGCAAGCATGCAGGATATACGAGCTAAAGGGTCATCAACATAAGATGTCCTTTAGCTTGGAGAAAACCACGATGATGATCCTCAATCACCGTTTAGCTGTGAGACGGCCAGTTGGCGTTTTGTTGTCTCAAACACATAATATATTCTAAGTCCTCACATTGACATTTATAAGGTGCTTCTCTTTTTTTCATTTTTCTGACTTTCTGTTTATCCTAGATCAAACTACTTGCTAGCACACTTTTAAACACTTTATATTTTTCAATTATTTATAATGTCTACTGTTGTTTAAGATGTAGGAAGAGGTAATATCAGTTGTGCGAGATTAGCACTGTATGATAGTAATCAAAGATTTTCCAGCAAAGTTGCTGTCGTCCTTGAATGTTTTATTTTAATATGTCATATTAAAGCTAGTACTAGTAAACTAAAGCATAATCCTGTCGGATAGATTTCTACAATGTTTTTAATAGTCTGTGTAAGTTTAGAGTTTACCAACAGATTTACATCAACTGTAATTCCATCATGATTTTGAAATTCAGAATCTCATTTGAATTTAAGAAATAAGTTTTCTCACAGATTATTCTTTAAAATCCTCTATTCTTGAGGTTATTAAATTTTCCAAT
Source organism: Lycorma delicatula (assembly GCF_047948215.1). Taxonomy (NCBI): domain Eukaryota; kingdom Metazoa; phylum Arthropoda; class Insecta; order Hemiptera; family Fulgoridae; genus Lycorma; species Lycorma delicatula. The sequence continues at coordinate 120,197,860 of NC_134458.1, forward strand.
CTCATTGAATGCTGTTTTGTCTCTCTGTTAGTATGTATTCAAGTTTCATCTCTGATGTCGATGTGATCTATGAAGTTGAAAAATTAAAATAAAGTTATACTAATTTTTGCTCTTAAGTATTTATTTATAAATACTAGTAACAATCTTAGATTAGCTATTGTATTTTTGGTAAATGAATGAAGTGGTAAAGTAGCTCTGCAAGTCTGAGCTTGTAACTGCAGTAAAAGTTTCAGTTAAAAAAAATAAATAATACATATAAAGCTTTTTAGTAATTTAATATTTTACATTTTGTGTGTAGATTAAATGATTTAATAAAGATTTTTCAAACATATCCTTTCCTAATAACAGCGTACTAGAGGATGTGACAGCCAATGAAGGGTCACATACATTTTCTTATTGTGTGTGTGTGATGGTTATTCGGCTTCTTTTATAATTATTAGATTAGTATTTTTTCCTGATTTTCATAAATAAACAATATATTTGGTTATGAATCTGTTCATGGAATTGTTTTGTTGATTGATACATCAAGAGAAGTTAAACTGGCCATATGTACATTCTAGGAAATTTTTCCAGCATTTGTCTGCAAGGAATAGAAAAAAAAAACATGATGAAATATTGTTAAATAGCACATAGTGTTTAAAAACAAAGAATGAAACGAGTATAATAAACAGGTAAATTAAATATTATGAACATTGAATCATTGAATGCTGTATTTACATAACATTTTGATTTAGTACACAGTATTTATATCATTGCATTAGATCGTTTACTGAGAAATTCCTAAAATAATTTTATCCAATATTTATAACTCTACAATTTTTATTTACAGAATGAAAAAATTTCACTTGCTTAGAAAGAGAATAGTAATTTTCAGTGAAAACTTACAAAGTAGTTTAGGAATGTTGTAGAACCAGTCGTAAATGTTTAAAGTGAAATTGTATAAATAAATTATACTGCTGCTACTTAAAATAGCTGAGATTTTTCTCAGCTACTTTAAGTAGCAGCTGAGAAAAATCTCTGTCAAAGTGAGATAAATAAATTACACAGTGTTTTCTTCAATTATGTAACATATTAACGTAATTGTTGGTTAGTAAATAAAAATAATTTTTTACCTATTATTACTCTTTCATGAACTAATGTTTGTTTAGTGTGTATTTTTTGAAGTTTGATTAAATATAATGATTTCTTATGTTTTTGTGATAGAAAATGTAATTCTAAGCCACAAATTTTACTATATTGCACTGTTTGTCAACATAAAAACAAATATTTCTTTAGTATAATAACTGATCCATTATAATTATCAATTTGTTGTTAGGGTGAGTTTTCTTTTGCACAGTTTAAACATTTCTACTCCGTCTACCTCTAGGAATTATGTTAAAAATTTACTTTGTTATTCTTCTGCTTTCATTCACTAAGTTCTCCTACCACCTTAGCGTACCCCATGCAGCTTTCTCATGTGATGGTCTACATTCTAGTTCTGCTATTGCTGCAGTGTTTCTTCTTTTGTCTTCTGTCATGTTTCTTGAAAAAAAAAAATCCTTTTCAAGTCACTTGTGTTTTACTATGTTCACTTCTTGTAGTAATCCAAAGCCCAAACCATATATGTTAGAATAGGGACTTAATGAATTTAATATTGTTTGTTTATACTTTGCTAACACTTGCATAAACTCTTCATTCTTGCTGCATTCTGCTACTAATTTTTCAGTTGATCTTCACATCCTTTTGTATTTCACACCTTAAATATGTATGTCTTAAATATATCTTCAATTTCTTGGCCTTATTGTAATTGGAGTCTTTCTTTAGCAATTTCATTCTATTTCAGTATCTGGTTAGTTTTCTCTAAACTAACCAGATACATTCCCATATCCCTATTTCTTGCAATTATGATATAAGGTGATTTTGGATATCTGTACTCCAAGTAAATGAAATAAAAACTTCACTATAATTTTTTTTTTTTTTGTTTTGATGAGTCTGAGAAATAAGATTAACATACCCCCACAAGTGGGGAAGTGTCGGACTCGTACCGGTTTGGCTGGATGTTGTTAAGTCCCTATGTGTACCCACACTCTACTGACTAAAACTATCTCAGCATTCCTCCCCTCCTAAGGTAAGATCAGCACTTAAGTACTACTCGACCCTGGGAGGTGCCTTTAAGCTTAGGGGATCCAGAGTCCCCGTGCATCTTCACCATCACCCATCCATGAATGTGCAGATGAATGATGGCTCCACAGAGGGCTAAAATAGATACATTTGGGGTATTTCACCCCTTTGTTCTCTGGTCTAGCTCTTCACCTGACTGCAGTTCTTTTAGATGGTTCATTCATCTTCACATTCCCCAATCTTTCTGTTTCATGATTTTGGCTATGTAATCAGCGATCGTGCAATACCACCATTCATTCTCTAACATCTTGGTAATTATATTTTCTACCTGCAGTGTCCCTACTATTGGTTCACATACCCGTCGTTCATTAATCCATCAAATGTATTGGAACACGATATGTTCTGGGGTGTCCTCCTCTCCACAATATGGACACTCCTCATTGTCTGAATGGCATCTTTTGTACAGGTAAATCTTAAAGTCCTCGTGGGCAGTCAGAAACTGGGAAAGCCAGTAACTTTGATCCCCAAATTTTCTCCCATACCATGGTTCCACCCTTGGGATTAGATAGTATGTCCAACTAAGCTTTTTCAAATTGTCCCATCTGGACTGCGAATCAATCATCAGTGTTTCCCAAGACCCCTTCTCTTTTTCACTGTCATATAGCCTCTTACGATGGTCCGCTAACAGTTTCAAAGGGAGAATACTTGCCACCACCATCGCAGCCTCCAATGACACCATGCTGCCTAATGCCAATGACACCATAACTTTTGACTGCCTAAGTAAACTAGATTCATGTCACAGACAAAAATCTACATAACAAATCAGTCATTCCCAAATCAATAAAATAAATACAGTACCTTAAAAATGATTAATAAACGCTTATAAAATTGATAAATAGATAATGAACAGGATAAATAAAACTTCCAAAACCATAAGAAAAATGTTTATTAAAAGATATATTATTGTATGTAAAAGGTTATATGAATTTTTATGCTTTTCTTGTTACCAATGATACTAGAATCATATCACAGAACTAGCACAATGATCCCCATCCTGGGAGGGGAGGATTGGTTATATGAAGTTTGGTCGGTAGGGCACAGGCACAAATACGCTCTCTTAATAACATCTAGCGGAACCTGTTAGAAAGTCCGACACTCTGCTTGTAAATGGGGTTCCTTAGACTCATCAGAAATAATAAAAAGAATAAAAATATTATTACAAACATTTAAAACATATTAAATATTTTTAAATTGTATAACTTACTGTAGGCTGTTATTAACAAGGCATCTTCTGACTTGACAACAAACTAAGATACTGTACTCTAGCAATAAGTAGTTAAACTATTGACACATTGGTTATAGAAAGAACAATTAACGTGATCATTGTGAGCCATTTGGAACTATGACTGTAGAAAAATAAGTGTTTGAGTAATTATTTTTACTAACTCGCACAAACGTGTTGGTCAGGGTGGAAAAGGTGAAGAGAACAAAGATTTGTTTAAAAGTAGTAATAAGATAATTAGTGCAATTTCATGCCTGAAACATTGACAAATATATAAGCGTAAACACGTTGTTTATTAACAGATGTAAAAAAAGCATTTTATCATACAGGAAAGATAAATTTTATTTAAAAAATAATAGTAAACAAATAAACATAAATAAAACATAATTTTATTGATAAAATTATTTTATACACATTACTTATAAATTTTTTTTAAATTTTATTTTTTACACAGATTGACCGTTTGTAAGTCTTTGGCCTAAGGAGTGGTGCAGCATAGAAATGTCCTTTAATTGCTCAATATGAGTATTTTTCTATGATGTAGTATGTAAATATTATTACATTTAATTTTAGTAATTATCATAGTTTTTATGTAAAAAAAAAAATTGTTACAGAAACTTAGTTAACATATTAAAAAAAATTATAAATTAAACCAGTTAAAAAAAAACCACAATTGTCTCTTTCTGATTTATTATAACTTTTACAACATTTTTATTAGATAATTAATATTATTATCCCCTTCAAAGTTTTTCAAAAATATTCAAACAATATTTGAATTTGTTTTCTTGATTTACAAACTGAATTTAAATTTTAATCTACATAAATTATTAAAATAATAATTCCAAACTGATTAAAAAATGGATTAAAATTCATTAAATTTTACAGTTTATATCATTTTTAAATCAATTCTTCATTGAGTAAAGGAATACAAGAAATACTTATCTGATTCCATAAAGAAAAACATGAAGATTGTACAACTACTTACAATATTCTACCATAATTAATTTCTAAAAAAAAAATTAAAAATAAACAGTAAATAAATATAATTTATTTTTCTATATTAGAGATTTAAGATAAATATGACTTCAAGTATAAAATTAAAGTAAAAATTATTATAATTTTAAATAAGGCAATAAAACAAAATGTTATATTTTCAAATACAATAATGATAAGCCATGTTAATATACAAATATGGTGTGTAATAAATCTTATAAAAATTTTTAATTTCTTTAAATTTGTCCATTAGCGTGATAAAAACTTATTTAAGAATTTCTAAAACAATTTTTTTCTGAATACACAACTATGCTTCTTTATGCTGAAGCAAAAGTTCATTTTCTGGCCTATTCTTTACATTGAATGAACATTTTCATATCAAATTGCTCAGAATAGAGTAGATCATGTTCAAAAGAGTACACTTTAATAGAGCAACAGAATTTCATGGCAAAAATTATAAGACTATGCTGTCTAATCTTTAGTGTTGCCGTAATCTTTAAATCACTCACCAGCATATAAATTTTAAACAACTATTTTGCATGACTAAGCTAGTTTATATTTTCTAGCTTTAGTGTAGCATAGTATAATATCATCCAAGTATGTATAGAAGCAATAACTAAGTATTAATATTGGTATAAATTGCAGCACTGCATTTTTAAACATTAAGCGTAAGCACACAAATGTGTGATCTGTGGTCCAAATTTTGAATTCCATTTGTACTGCGACACAGCTTAATTTTTTAGTATAGAACTAGCTTACAATAATGAGTAATTGAACACATCCAACTGTGTTCAATTTCCAGATATCTGTTCACAGATCCAGGTATGACCAAGGTTGATCAAGGTGCCAGTTGATCGAGATTTGTTATCGTTTGTTTAGTAATATCATAAAAATATTGTATGGAAATGAGTAAGAGATGTGATTAAAAAATTGAACAGAATTTACAGGTTACAAGTAGCAAGTATGTTTGATATCACTTTTTTTATGAAATTTCACTAAACTTTTTAAATTTATTTGAAAATTTGTTTCTTTAGCCAAGATATAATATTACATATCATTCAGTAAGTTATACTTTTTCATTTTTAATTAAAATTGATGAAAATATTTTTGAAGGAAATAAATTTAAGTAAAAGTATGACTACACGTAAATAAGAGATAAAAATAAATAAAACTTGTGTATCTTCATTATCTTTTTACTTTATTAACATTAAATTAATAATAATAAATGTTTTGGTTCAATTAATTATGAAGCTTTTACAATATTTCATGGCACCCCTGTGAAGAGGACCCAGCACCCTGAAAAAACCATGGCGCACAGTTTGGGAATCACTGAGATAGATTACAAAATAAGAAAATATTTATAAACTAATTTGTAAATGCATTTTGTAGGTTATCTTTGTTGATTAAAGTACTCCAAGTATTATTACAAATATCGTCTGAATAATAATCACATAACTTTATTTAATATTTATGATTAAAAATTGTTTAATTAAAACATTTATCCAGTTCTGAAGTTTATTTAATGACTGTAATTTGTGTAATTAAACATTTATTGAAATAATTCAAAATAATAGACTTTGTTCTGATGAATGCTTTGATTAATGGATAAATTTATTAAAAAACACTTTAAGATGAACATCACATAATATTTATATATATATATTTATATGTATTGTCTGCCCTAACTTATTCTTTGAACAGATATTTTATGTCAGATTCAAAGTATTCATATTGCCTTTATTATATTTTGGTAAATAAAAAAATAACTTTAATATAAATTTTATAAAAATTCATTTGATTTTTGATACTATTTGTGAAAAAGTCAATTCATTCTTTTTTGTGATATTTATTTTAATTTTAATTTCCATCTACTTTTAATCTTTTGGTATAATTAGTTTTAATTTATTCTAACTTAATATAATTTTATGTTTAATTAAAATGTTAAATCTACTTAACACATATATTAAAACAGATGGTTATAATACAATTTACCATTAAAAAAATAAACTTAACTAAAAATGAGTCTTGGATACATGAATGGCAACCTAGTACGACCAGCTCAAAAACTTTGAACTAAATTTAAAAGACTACTTTTTTCAACAATTTTGAGTGAACGAGAATCATGTCCTCTGTACCAATGAAAAGGTTAAGGTACTATTTTACATAACTTTTGATTGCCTAAGTAAACTAGGTTCAAGTGTCACAGACAAAATCTACATAACAAATCAGTCATTCACAAAACAATGAAATAAATACAGTAGCTTAAAAATGATCAACAAACACTTATAAAATTGACAAATAGATAATGAACAAGATAAATAAAATTTCCAAAATCATAAGAAAAAAGTTTATTAAAAGATATGTTATTGTACGTAAAAAGTTATATGAATTTGTATGCTTTTCTTGATAACAATGATACTAGAATATATCACAGAATTAGCACAATGATCGCCCCCTTAAAAGAACACCAGAAAAGCATCCTACAGGAAGGTTTTTTATCTTTTATGAACTATTTATAATCCCAAATTACTTTTATTCCAAATTAATTTTAATCCAAAAACAGCAGAAGTTCATTTACTGGCTTACTATTAACACTGAATGAACATTTTCATATCAAATTGCTCAGAATAGAGTAGATCATGTTCAAAAGAGTACACTTTATAGAACAACAGAATTTCATGGCAAAACTTATAAGACTATGGTGTCTAATCTTTAGTGTTGCCGTAATCTTTAAATCACACACCAGCATATAAATTTTAAAAAACCATTTTGCTTGACTAAGCTAGTTTATATTTTCTAGCTTTAGTGTAGCAAAGTAGTATAATATCACTCAAGTATGTATACAACCAATATCTAAGTATTAATATTGGTATAAATTGCAGCACTCCATTTTTAAACATTAAGAGTAAGCACACAAATGTGTGATCTGTGGTCCAAATTATGAATTCCATTTGTACTGTGACACAGCTTAATTTTTTAATATAGAACAAGTTTACAATAATGAGTAATTGAACACATCCAACTTTGTTCAATTTCCAGATATCTGTTCACAGATCCAGGTATGACCAAGGTTGATCAAGGTGCCAGTTGATCGAGATTTGTTATCGTTTGTTTAGTAATATCATAAAAATATTGTATGGAAGTGAGTAAGAGATGTGATTAAAAAATTGAACAGAATTTACAGGTTACATACAAGTAGTAAGTATGTTTGATATCACTTTTTTTATGAAATTTCACTAAACTTTTTAAATTTATTTGAAAATTTGTTTCTTTAGCCAAGATATAATATTACATATCATTCAGTAAGTTATACTTTTTCATTTTTAATTAAAATTGATGAAAATATTTTTGAAGGAAATAAATTTAAGTAAAGATCTGAGAAAAACCATCGTTTCTCAAGAAAAATTGAAAATGCGGTAAATGACCGATTTAAGTACCTTGGTATCCACAGCCTACTTTAATCATATACTGGAACAAGAATAACAAATAATGTTTACTTTCTAGAAATAGAAAACATAAATAATATTTATAAGTTTGGTAATAGTTAATTTTCACCAAAGGTTACCTTAAAAAGACCCTAATGAGAAACTATGATTAGTGAATTTAATCATATCAAAAAATAAACTTAACAAACAAAAATGATGGGAGTATGGCACAAAGGACGACAGTTACTACACACACCACTTCCATTATAAAATATTTAAACAAATAAAGAGCTTTAAAAGAAATAATAATAAACTAAAAAAACCCTTAAATAAAAACCAACTATTATAATAATAATAATAATAATTATTATTATTATAATTGTTCAACTTCTGTATCTTAAGTACATTAACTACAGTGATATCACATATATATATATATATAGTGTTATTTACATTATAATAAATAAACATAACATGAACATAATAAGGTGGTAACAAAATTTTCTTTAAAAATTAATTTTTTTCATCTCATATAAAGTTTATTTTTTTAATATTTTTTAATCATTAAAAATTTGGCAATTATTAATGCTCTTTTCTGATGCATTATTCAAATTGAACGTAAAGACTGATTATGCAAAACCTGACTTTTTTTTTATGATATATGTAAATTTATTAATTTTTTTTAAGAGAATAAAAAATTGTCCCAAAAAATATTTTTTCAATGATACATTCTATTACTTTAAAAAAAAACTGTCTCAGGAGTGAGTCGATGTTTGTTTAAATAAATTATACTTAATATACTTACCATTTCTTGTTTCATAGACAATGTATCAGTGTCAACACAATTTGGGAATGAAGGTTTGGCTTATGTTTATATTTATTGTTAATGATGGTTATAACTAATAATGTTATTTTTTTGTCCATTTTATTCACCTTTAGTGAAATAATTCTTTGGATTATTCTTTAATATAATATTTGTAATACATTCCATAAATGTAATACTGTAGAAAGTCAATAATCAGATATGACAACAATCAAAACCCATTAATTTTCTGATATTTTTCGTGAAAATTACTAGCTGGTAGTTTTTTTTTGTGTAGAAAATCTACTAAATAATTTATAAAAATTTGGTAACATTTTTGGTAATTTACAAATATTTTTGTTTTACAGTGAAAACTAATAATATAAGTTTTACCAGAAAATGGCGGGTAAAGAGCCTTGGAAATTGACCAAAGAGCAAGATCAGCTGTGTAAAATGGGGGTAAGAATGAATAATGATGGCAAAAGTCATAATATATAGATGTTTAGTACATCTATATAATATAAGAAATTTTCAAGAGAATTCTCATAGCCTAAATAAAGCCTTAAGAAAGCAGCCTTTCAACATTAACAAACCCAGTGTTGTGTCAATAATTCACCTAGTTATATTTTTAATTCATAAAAGTAGTACGTGCCAAACTGGATTCAATAAAAATAATAATCAACAGCGTAATAACACTTTAATGAGATCTGGGCAATGGAATATAAAAACTATTAAAAGTAAAAAAGTTGAAATTGTGAAAGAGATTAAAGTTATAGAATAATTATGCCGCCACCAAGAATTTTATTGTGATTTACAAAACACAGTGGATAAAGACAGCCAGTTCAAGAAAGTGATTCGAGGCAGAGGGGGTCGTGAGTGAGCTGAGTGGGTTATGGTAGTAGGAAAACACATGAAATCATGGGTCTGTACAAAGATAAGAGTGAAGGAATACAAATGGAATGAGGCCGTTTGATTTCTATATCGCCAATGATCTACTCACAGGGAATAACATTTTCCAACCATAAAACATACATAAGATTACTTTTGAGGATGATGCAAGGCAAGTAAGAAGATAATTGATTACATCCTTTATCTGCTGGATTTGAAGTTTGCTTTCAGTGATGTAAAAATGATAAAATGGGTGGAGTATAATACTAAGCATAAACTAAACTTCATATTCCTAAAGATCTCAAAGAAGCAATTAAAAGTACATTTAGGAACTTGAATGCAGTTGTGAGACTAAAATGGAAACACCCACAGCTTTTGATATTAGAACAGAAGTAAGAAGGTGAAAACCTTAGTCCATTATTATTTATCTTGTATGGAAGAGGTGCACAGTTTGTAAAATGACTAAACCTAGGATCAGAATTAGATTTTGGAATATGTGACATACTTTTTCTCAAGCAAAACATTTTCTGAGAAAAATTAAAAGCCTCAGAACAGGAATTCATGAACTGGAGGGAAGAATATTTGAACTGAATGAAAATAAAACTGATAAAAATTAGAAAGAAAGGAGATGGATCTAAATATTCGTTATAAACAAGAAAAAATGGAGCTGGTTAATGGTTAAGAGATATCTTGGCATGGCTTTTACAGAGGACAGAAGATTGGATAGTGATGTAGTAAATTAAATAAAGAAATAACATAGACCCAAAAACTAAGACAAGACTTGAATCCGTAATCCTATTGTACCAGAACTGAGAATTAGATGCTACAGGAAGAAATTTGGCATCATGAAATGAGACAGATGTGTGAAAGGATTAAAGAATGGCTGAAGCAGGAGTCATTGAGGAGGCATTGTACTGGTGGAAAGACAATTGAATTGGTTTTGTCATTGTCTGAATGCATGAGAACAAAAAGCTATAAGATATTCATGTAGGTATGATTGAAAGAAAGGTGTGACAGCAAGGTTGGTAAATAATAACATATAAAAGCAGAATTGAAGAACTGGGACATAGTGCAGAAAAAGTTTTGAATGCGATGAGGGGATCAGCAAGGAGTAGAAGAATGGAGGAACTAATTGTGATACCCCAACACTATAATGGTACAAAGGGTTAAAATTATCCATTTTCAGGGGGTTAAAAGATCATTATAGGTGTGGTGAATAATCAAAAGACCGGTTCCCAGCTACCTGGGTGGGACCTTGAGTTCTACCAAGGTAATTTGAGCTGATGGCACCTCCCAGAGCTGTAATTATGCGTAATTATGGGTTGGATCTTTGATGGTGGGGTAAACAAAGATGAAAAAAAAGTTTATAAATATTTTTTTAAATGTTGTGCTACCTTATTTTCTTCTTATTCTTGTTGATATTATTACTTCATCAGAGATAACTCTTTTTTTCTTAGATTTTAATACTAAAATCTACAAAAATTAAATAGAATAACAAAGTAACCAATCAACCATACATGACTGAAATATAATTATTTGTTCTCTCTGCTGTTATAAAAAAACTTAAAAATTTAAAAAAATAGATAAAAATTTTTTTAAAAATATTTTACTGTTGTCTGACAAATAATTAATGCCCTACAAAAATACTCACAATAAGAAAAAAAGCTAAACAATAAGAAGTTTTAAATATCTGTTTATAAATTATCATAATTTTATATTTTATGTTTATAATATATAAAAATTATTACAATATAGAATAAAAACAAAAAAATAACTTTTTTCTTTTTTTTTGTATCTTCATATATAAAATCATTATAAATAAAATATTTATTTTGAACAACCAAATAAAAAAAATAAATATTAAACAATAAAATTACAACCTACTCATAAAAGATGGGAAAAATATAAATCATATTTATTATGTAAATAATAAAAACTGAAACATACAAAAATTAAAATTAATTTATAATTATTAATTAAATCATATTTTTATTTAAAAATTACATAAAAATTCAAATAATATTTATTAAAAAGTATAAAACTAGAAAGAAAAAAACAGTTGATTATATAACTGAAAAATATTTTTTCACATCTTAGTTGTTTTTTTTTTAACTGAATATATACATTTTTTGTTACCACTTCAGCCTTTATTTTTAAAACAGTAATATTTTATTGATACCTCAAATTACAATAAATATTTATATTTTACAGTAATCACTTCAACTGTAAATTCAGTGAAAAAAAACTGCTCTAAAAAAGTAATAAAACTTTTATTAAAAATATAATTCAGTTAAACTGAACAAATATAAAAAAACATTGCAAAACAAATATATATGCTTTTTTTTTTAAATAATACATTTAAAATTTAATTTAAAGTAGTTTAATATAACTATTTTGTATCAGCTGTAACAGGTGATATAAGAAAATTAACATTTTAACAAAAAACAACTGCCAAGGGTAATTGTTTTTCTCTAACAATAAGATGAAAATTAATTTTTTGTATTAATACATTCTGCTTCAAATTCACTGTTAAAAATTATAACTCACCAAAAATGAATTATTATAAAATAATTTTTGTAATATCATGTATCTTTTGTTTTTGTCAATTTCTGAATGTCATAATTGCAATGTTAATCGGATTAATTGTTTTAAGAGCTGATCTTAAGCATGTATGTACTAATTATCTCTGGTAGATTTAATTAGTACATTCATGCTCAAAAGCAGTATTTAATTTAGCCAAGAGAAGATGTTACTAAAAACAGATAACGTTGTAAGAGTACATTAACAAATGTATAGGAGAAAATTTTGTAACAGAGTTTTTTATTGATGAAATATTAATATGAAAAACCTGTTATACAGTACTATCCAAGAGTATCTAAATAAGAAAAAAAAACACTTCTCTAGCTTGCAATCCTTCTGTAGATTAATATTATAATATTTTTGTTTAATACGGCAAGCTGTATTTAATTCTACTTCTTTTGCTATAACATTTACAATTACTTAAATCTTATTTATAATCTGTAATTATACTCTACAAAATTAATACATCCTTTTTGTGTATAAAAAATAATAATAGTAACAATAAATTAGGCCATAACAATGGATTTTTAATCTTGAGACATAATTACAATTTTTTTGAGGTCTTTTTTTCCAGAGAATCTCGGCCAGGATTCTATATTAGCAGCTCCATCCCCGATTTAGCTCAACAAAACCATAATTAGTCATTTTTCTTTCAATAAATCTAAATGTACAGCTTCTACCATATTATTGTATTGAATGTTATACTGCCAGTCTGATATATTGAACATGACAAGTTATAAAGTTTACATCTTTACAAATGCTGCCATGTTCTTATTCATTGCACATCATATTCGATAGTGTAGAACACAATAGAAAAATTATCTACTGTTTAATCTATGTATTGGTATTAAATGAACAATATTTTTTTAGTATTACACACTGCTGTTATTAACATTTTTAATAAAATATAAAGGACAAACCGTAGTATTTTAATGTACAATAAACTTCTTTAAATTATACTTCTGGGGTCTGTTAGTTATAGTTTTAGCATGAACATGGTTTGTGTTTCTTTTTATAATTTCTTTTATTGATCTTCAGAATGCATTAAGTCAAATTAATCTGAAAAATATATCTCAAACATCTTTTGGATTCCAAAATCAAGATGTTAGTTACTTTATATTCAGATATGCTCATACATAATAAATTGGAGGATTGTTGTTTATAAGTGATTGTAACTTCTTTATTTAATATAAAGTATGTTTGTTTAGTATTGATAAAAAAGATAATTCATTTTTTTTAACTGTTATTAAAACATTAATTTTTTACGAGTAATTTCTTATAGCTAATGAATAAAATAAGCAAATGAAGTTTTCAATTCCAAAAATACTTTTCCAATTTTTTTTTACTTAAATATGGAAGCAATACTTTATTAATTTTTATTTTTTTAAATTCTTTTTTTATAATATTTTTTAGGTGAAAGTGTAAAAATTAAATATGATAATGTAAATTTTGCCAATCACCTAGGCAGAGTGGTAGTGTTTCGGCCTTTCATCTGAAGGTCCCGGCTTCAAATCCCAGTCAGACTTGGCAATTTTCATATTCTCACATACAAGCTTCTTTCTAGGCTTCTGTGATTAATTAATTCATGAGTCAAAAAAAAAAGAAAAGAAAATAACCGAATTTCAAACTTGCAGTTAGGTGTATAATTTTACAAAGTAGTTTGTATCATAAGTTAAATTCTTTGTAGTTAAGATCACATTGTTTGTAAACAAGATCAAATAGGGAATGGCCATTAAGATTTGAGTTAAAGTTATTGATAAGTAAGGTATTGAATGTTTAAAAAAGATTATGTATTTTTAATAATGTATATTTTACAGATGGAATTGTTTTTTCATGCAAATAAAAAAATAACAATGCAGTTTATTTTAACATCTGTATCTAAATGCATTCCTACACATCTGGTCATTTCAATTCTCTGTACAACAAACAAACTGGCTATGATATAAGTAGTGGGTCGATTGACAAGTGTCTCTACTTTGTAGCTAACAATTGTTATAGTCGATATATTGTTTTTGTATAAAATTATGAAGTCATAAAATTGATTGGCATCATCATACTAATGCTCTTATAATAGCAGTACTAAAATCATAGCCATGGTATTTATAAAATTTACAACCACATAATATAATCATGAAATTGACATGTCACTTACTGCTTACTGCTCATATTATAGTTGTAGCCTTCAAAGTCAAATTTTATGGTATTATAAGTAGTATTTATTATATAATACTTAAATATTTATAAATTATTAACATAAATACATACATTAATAATTATTTAAAATCTTTTAAGACAGCTTATTAATTTAGAATTCTGTGATCATGTAAATCGCCACAAAAAGTAATTATACAAATAATTGTGTTTTTCATTTAATGAAAACATGTTAATTTAATAAAAAATTTGGAGTACTATACCAAAGTTTAAATTAATTAGAATTAATATACTCTGATAAACATATTAAGACTTAATTAATTTTATAAATAATTTTTTTAAATACAATTTTATTATTACATAAATAGCAATATTAAAAATGTTCTATTTAAAATCGAATGCAGTATCTTTTCTTTGAAGAGAGCAAACATTATATAGTTATATTATATATCAATAAAAATAATATAAAGCAATACATAATTCTGAAGAAATAATTATAATTATTCAAAATGAGAAATACAAATTTTTAACTGTGACATTATACATTTATTAAAATTAAATTTATTAATGCAAAAAGAATAAAATAAATGCAATCAACTAAAAAGATTTGGCTATATTAAAACATAACAAATATGTATTAAAAAGAAGCATTATGATTAAAAGTGTTATCATGCTTACAAAAAAGATGTTTCATAACAAAATGTATCAAAATCAAGTTAACTACTGGATGGAAAATAATTTGTAATTTGAGGCATTTATTTATAATTATTTATTTATATTATAAATAAATAAAATGTCTGTTTTGTTTGTTCATTTTTATAAATATAAATAAATATATTATTTTATTTGGTTTAACACTAGAAATATTCAAGTGAATGTCACGCTGGATCAGATGGTGGGCTTGTATTTGTAGAAACTGGAATGTTAGGTAAATGAAATAATTCTTGGGCTTTTTCTTCCCATATCTTAGATTCTGCTTTTATACGTCTTGTATTATCAGCAACAAATGCATCTGGTGAACCATAATTAGGAGGATTTGCATGAGGATCATAACCGAGTAAAGATAACATCGGCGCAACTTGTTCCATTTCTTTAACGACATCTTCTGGTATTTGTCCGACCCATTTTGTTAATGCTTCTAAATTAACTGGTTTAATAACTTGATCTGATGAGCGTTCAACTCTACAAAAACAAATAAAAAAAAATTAATATAACATTTAATAAAGCAGCTCTAACAAAATGTAAAGGAGAAGAAAATAAAAAAAACTTAGCTTCCAGGGCCAGCAATTGACTCCACAATTGATTTACGTTTCAGAATAAAATTAATATAATAAAACATTTTTTGAATATGAATAGTACTTTCAAAAAATGAAAATAAAGTACATTAGTGTTTCTATGGTGCAAGTAGACAATAAGAATGCTTTTTGTAAGTTACACCGGTAGAAGTCAATAAAACTGACATTACTCAAAAAAAAAAGGTTCTATTCAAAAGAAAAGTTAAGAAATCAACCAAACTTCTTGGTAAGTGTGGTGAAATAAAGTTTTATTTAGATTTAATATATAATGATAAAAAAATCAATATAATATTTTTTCTATTTTGAAATTTATAATTTTTTTTTTAATAATAAATTTTATTTTTTTTTATTTTCTGGATTTTTTTTTAATAGTGTTCATTAGCAGAATCATTAATATTTAATGACAACAGCATGCTATGAAACTATACCCAATAGTATTTGTGTTTATAAATTAAATTTTTCATAATTATTCACATACTTTGTAAATTTGAACTCTAAATCACTAGTCCAAAAAATTTAAGAACCAGTTTAAATAAAGTCAAAAATAAATTGTATTAGATAAAATAAAATGTATTTTTAAAGGAACAGAATAAAGATTTAATGATTCAAACATAAAAATTGTACAACACAGGATTACAAAGTTATTATTTGTAATGTAAGAATAACATGTTGCTCACCTAGCATGTGATTCATTACTACATAAACCAAAGGTGTGTTGTTTGAATTTTGAAAAACCATTGACACTTAAAAAATTGCATTGAATTTTAGATGAAGACAATATTTCACAAGCAACTGCCAGCAATGCAAATTATATTCAACCTAAGTTGATGAACTTACCAATGAAAAAGATATTGATGAAAATTTTCTGAGATCCCTTCAACGGGTACAACTGATATAGCAGGTATGTTTGAGATATTTCCATATTGAAAAAGACACTGATGTTCAAAAATCCAGTTGCAGGGAGAAACCAAAAAACTGTAAACCTAAGAGAAACTGGCTTGTGACTGGCACTTTCAGAGAAAATACGTTTCCTAACTGCCCATTAAACAGTTCTAAAGAATTGTAGAAAATGAATAGAGATACATCTGATGAAAAAACAAATTTCACAGTTGCTAAATGGAATGATAATGCAGTGGTGACCGTTGCCAGTAATCACTATGGCATATAAACATTATAAAATAAGAAAAGATACAGCAGAAGATACAGAAAAGGTATTATTGCTCAGCCATTAATGATAGCAGAATATACAAAAAGTATGGCTGGCATTGATTCCCATAACAATGGTAATGGAATTTATAGAATTCAAATGCGTGAAAAAAAAATGGCGGTAGCTATTGTTTATAAATGCTGTCGATTGTATTATAGTAAATTCATGGAAAATATACAGACTTTATCACTGATAAAGAGCAATAAAAATACTATGAAGCATTGCTGAGAATGGAGAAAAAAGTAAATAATTTTCTTTCACCACCAATGGGAATCAAGGGTCATTCATCAAAAAAACAGTTTGCCAGAAGATGTTCATCATGATAAAATAAGATGCATATTACTTCAGAGCTTGTGAAAAAAGCTAGACAAAAGTGTAAGCTATACAGAAATCAGACTTTTGTGTATAAAATGTAAAGTGTACCTACATTCAAAATGTTTTCAAGAATTTCATTCGCAGCAAAAAAATAAATAATTTTTTTAAAAAAATCAGATTAAAATAGTTTATTATGTGTAACTGTAATACTTTCAGTTTAATATACTGTAATATAAATTGTTCATATGTCTTTTATTATATTCTTCAAAAAATGACACTTGCATGCTTTTTGCCAAAGGTGCATAAATGAACCATTTTATTCCTAAGCGATGATTGATTTTTTTGTTGATATGAAAATATTTCTAGCTTTATACTTAATAATGGATAAAATATTATTTGGAAAAAAATTCAGTATGTTTGTCTAGCAGGTAATGGATTAATACTATTCAGTGCTCATTGGAAAGAAATACTCAGCTTCTTCAGTTCTATTTCTTAGGAATTGAATATTAATAAGATAAACCTTATTGATTTTCTTTTTTTGGGTAGGAGGAAACTGTGTGTTATTTTAAAAAGATCATGATCAAACAGATTCCAGACATTCTGTGCATTAATATTATTAGAATTTATTTTATTTTTAAGGACAGTTGTTAATATTATTTATTATATTTAGTGCAATTCCATTATTGGAGATATCTGCTAAGAATATTAAAAAATATTTACCACTAGAACAAACTCGTATGTGCTTGTAGTTACATACGAGTTTGTAGTTACATACAAGCACATACGAGTTTGTTCTAGTGGTAAACAGCCCTTGTTGCACAGGCCAGTGCGGGCTGTGCAACAAGGGCTGTCATAAATTAAGTGGAAAGTCATTTCAAAAACAGAGAAAGGATACCACTGTCATTCATACAAAATTGTTTCTCAGAATTTCCAACAACACGATTTCACCCAAAATGCTTTGCAATCTGTAGCACATGTTCATATGATGCATGAAAGAAAAAAGTGAATGTTCATGTGAACATTCACTTTTTTTTGGGTTGTTTCAAACAATTAAGTGTTGAACCGGTGAAGTACATCAGTATATTACATCCTTAAATGGTCCAATCATATCCTTGTTGCAACAATGGACATACTGGGATATTGAAATAAAAAAAAATCTCTCTCATATCAGAAGTCTTCTTCTGGTAAATCTTCGTGGTAAATGTACTCGAAAATAAAATATCTTCAGGTTAACAACAAAGAAAAAATAATGCTTTACAAACTGAAGATATGCTAAGAATATTAAAAAATAGCTACAATTAGTACAAACTTTTACATGCATGTGCACTTATAAACAAGGGCTGTCATAAACGTGAAGACAAATTGTTTATAAATTATTTTTAATAGATTGAAATAACACTTTTTGTCACTTCAGCCTGTCTATCTGACAATCTTCACTATGAATGCCTTAATTTAAAGAAAACTTAAAACTATGTATGAATTTTTGCAATGACAAACTGAACTAAATTTCATAATAAAACGTTTTAAAAACTTGCTTCAAAATGTTTTTGCAACCATTTTCAGTGATTGGTGTTGCTGTTCTCATATTGGTGTCAGGTAATAATTTTTTTATTAGGCAGATATGAATTTAGAACATAATATTTATACTAAATGAACAGTCACAGTTCAAGTCAAACAGCAACATGCTTTTCAATCACCTTTACGTATGAGTCTACCCCTTATTTAAAAAAAAACAAAAAAAAAAACAGCAAACGATGCTCAATCTTTTGAATTTGAAAAATGTTTTCAACCATTTTTGCAAATGACTGCAAAGATGATTTAAAACATTTTGAAGAATTTTTTTTAAATGTTTGTTCATTCAAACTGTTCAAATTGTTTGTTCTAAAAAGTTTGTTCATTTTACATAAAAAATTGATATTTTCAAATAAATATATATCATCACTGGTTGCCATGAGCAAAAACATAGCAAAATTAAAATTTTTATATTAGTATAATTTAAATGCAAAACTTACTTTGAAAGAAGAACACCCCCTGGTTTATTTATATGATCTTCATGATGTAAAACTGAATCATTCCAGGGAACATCAAGAAACTGTAATATTCTGCGCATCCAGTGCTCTGTGTGAAGTACAAGTTGTTCATAATAAACTAACATACAACGGCTTGGACCAACTGTTTGGCATCTGTCATACATTACTTGTATAGCATCATTCCACTTACCAAGGCACTGGCGATAATTTGACAAATCAAACCCTGTTATTGTAACCTATTGGAAAAAAAAAACACATAATGGTTAACAGTATGAATAAAATACTAACATAATGAAACAAATCTGCATGCAAAACATAAAAATAATAAGGCACTTCCACAGAATAGTAGCATTCAGAATAAAAAGAAAAAACATAAGTAAAAGATAACATTTCAATTGCTGAAGACATGTTTAACAAACTGGTTATAATATAAACAAATTTAAATAATGCTGGAGACAAGTCCTTAAATGGGTAACTGTAAGCTGCTGCAATCTGGCTAATGATCATAACAATCAGACAAATTAAAATTTACAGTATTTAAAAAATACATACAGTAATTATTTTTGTTCTCTCGACAGGCAAACTGGTACATTATTTGTATTTCACAGTTTTAGCTATTAAGATGGGGGAGTTTAAAGACAGTAAGTCCTTGTTTAACAACTTTTCACTGCATCATCATATAAAAAGTAAGCTCCATCAACATCCTGAGTATTTCACTACTACCCCCCATATAAGCTTTTCAGAAATTGTTGTTCCTAATATTAACAAAGAAGTATTAAATAAGGCTCAACAAACAGTAGGCTTCATAAATTTAACTTCTGAAAATAATGAAGTTTTACTTCATTTTAAGCCATTATCTCCTGATGGGACATCTGAGTCCGGCAAGTTTTGGTGCTTATAAAAGATTTAATATGTTTAAAAATTCACTACTTATCTACTGACGAGACTCTTAAATCCTTCATATGTTAGTATAACAATATAAAGCGAGTTCCACTTCGTAATAATAGATAGCACCACTAAATTGACAGTGTGCCAGCATTTTACTGTAGCAAAATTTCCCTGATTTTATATATTTAATTTTACATCTTGTTCAAATTTTTTAGTTATTATATCTGTTTTTTTTTTTTTTGTCTTCAGTCATTTGACTGGTTTGATGCAGCTCTCCAAGATTCCCTATCTAGTGCTAGTCGTTTCATTTCAGTATACTCTCTACATCCTACATCCCCAACAATTTGTTTTACATACTCCAAACGTGGCCTGCCTACACAATTTTTCCCTTCTACCTGTCCTTCCAATATTAAAGCGACTATTCCAGGATGCCTTAGTATGTGGCCTATAAGTCTGTCTCTTCTTTTAACTATATTTTTCCAAATGCTTCTTTCTTCATCTATTTGCCGCAATACCTCTTCATTTGTCACTTTATCCACCCATCTGATTTTTAACATTCTCCTATAGCACCACATTTCAAAAGCTTCTAATCTTTTCTTCTCAGATACTCCGATTGTCCAAGTTTCACTTCCATATAAAGCGACACTCCAAACATACACTTTCAAAAATCTTTTCCTGACATTTAAATTAATTTTTGATGTAAACAAATTATATTTCTTACTGAAGGCTCGTTTAGCTTGTGCTATTCGGCATTTTATATCGCTCCTGCTTCGTCCATCTTTAGTAATTTTACTTCCCAAATAACAAAATTCTTCTACCTCCATAATCTTTTCTCCTCCTATTTTCACATTCAGCGGTCCATCTTTGTTATTTCTACTACATTTCATTACTTTTGTTTTGTTCTTGTTTATTTTCATGCGATAGTTCTTGCGTAGGACTTCATCTATGCCATTCATTGTTTCTTCTAAATCCTTTTTACTCTCGGCTAGAATTACTATATCATCAGCAAATCGTAGCATCTTTATCTTTTCACCTTGTACTGTTACTCCGAATCTAAATTGTTCTTTAACATCATTAACTGCTAGTTCCATGTAAAGATTAAAAAGTAACGGAGATAGGGAACATCCTTGTCGGACTCCCTTTCTTATTAGGGCTTCTTTCTTATGTTCTTCAATTGTTATTGTTGCTGTTTGGTTCCTGTACATGTTAGCAATTGTTCTTCTATCTCTGTATTTGAACCCTAATTTTTTTAAAATGCTGAACATTTTATTCCAGTCTACGTTATCGAAAGCCTTTTCTAGGTCTATAAACGCCAAGTATGTTGGTTTGTTTTTCTTTAATCTTCCTTCTACTATTAATCTGAGGCCTAAAATTGCTTCCCTTGTCCCTATACTTTTCCTGAAACCAAATTGGTCTTCTCCTAACACTTCTTCCACTCTCCTCTCAATTCTTCTGTATAAAATTCTAGTTAAGATTTTTGATGCATGACTAGTTAAACTAATTGTTCTGTATTCTTCACATTTATCTGCCCCTGCTTTCTTTGGTATAACTATAACACTTTTTTTGAAGTCTGATGGAAATTCCCCATTTTCATAAATATTACACACCAGTTTGTATAATCTATCAATCGCTTCCTCACCTGCACTGCGCAGTAATTCTACAGGTATTCCGTCTATTCCAGGAGCTTTTCTGCCATTTAAATCTTTTAATGCTTTCTTAAATTCAGATCTCAGTATTGTTTCTCCCATTTCATCCTCCTCAACTTCCTCTTCTTCCTCTATAACACCATTTTCTAATTCATTTCCTCCGTATAACTCTTCAATATATTCCACCCATCTATCGACTTTACCTTTCGTATTATATATTGGTGTACCATCTTTGTTTAACACATTATTAGATTTTAATTTATGTACCCCAAAATTTTCCTTAACTTTCCTGTATGCTCCGTCTATTTTACCAATGTTCATTTCTCTTTCCACTTCTGAACACTTTTCTTTAATCCACTCTTCTTTTGCCAGTTTGCACTTCCTGTTTATAGCATTTCTTAATTTCCGATAGTTCCTTTTACTTTCTTCATCACTAGCATTCTTATATTTTCTACGTTCATCCATCAGCTGCAATATATCGTCTGAAACCCAAGGTTTTCTATCTCTGTAACTTGACAAAAATAATGTCAACTACTTGAAAAAATATTGAAAACGTTGAAGGTACTTTACATTTTTTCTTGAGACATAAAAAATCCGGCCAGACTCGCAAGTCCCGTCAGGAGTCAAGGGTCCTCTTTTATCCATGATTGTGTACTTAAAAATAACCTAAAAAACTGTTTCACTAAAAGTAAGCACGCTGCTGAAAAGCTGTTACCTCGTAAATTGTTTGGTTGTGTAAGGTTTAAAATTAAAAACAAATATTTATAGAAACGTTTTTGCTAAATTCGTTGTGTTTTTTCTCGTTCATGGTAGTATATTTTTTAAAATGTCTAAATTTGTTGATGACGAACTTATTCAATTCTATTTGTTTGAAGACTTGCCGGAAACAGAAGCCCCTTTAGAAATAGAATCTGAAAATGAAAGTGAGGATGAAATCCGCCCAATTTCACCCCTTTCTAAATTCGACGAAGTTTTTAATTTGCGTTGAGAAAGAGAATTGGAAATTCGTATTGCTAAAGATAACGCTCCATCCATTCCTGGTCCGAGTAAATAAACTCAAAATTTTGAATCCGGTAAGTCAGAATTTTAAGTTATGTATCTGTTTGCTGTTTTATTTACATTTAGTTATTCTTAATTTTACCTACTCAATTTTAATAGGATTTCAATAATGTACTAAAGTTTTGTTTCACTAGACCACATCTATTTTTTTTTATTTTTCTTGGTACATAGAAAACTGAAAACAAATTTTTGCAAACCAGGGCTCCCTATAATTTTTAGTGTTTTTGTACTAACGAAATTGTATGAATATATGAATGGCTAAGGAAAGTTGAAGGGAGTCTTTATGTTTTATAAATTAGCTTATTTTTTTTATATTAGAGATTTTACTTTCAAGTATGGACTGTTTCATCAGTAAGTATATTTATGTCTGTACACATTCCATGGCATACACCTGGCTCCCAACTTTAGATTGTATTTATGTCAGGAATTGTCTTGAAAAATTTGTCTTAGGCCTCCTAACTTAACTTTTTATTGTTTAGTAAAAACTGAAAACTAACAAATTCAAATTTTTTTTTACAGAATTTCGAATAAGGAAATAGTTGATCTTCCACTGAATATTTTAATTACTGCTGTTGATACAACTGCGACCACAGATAAAAGGTAAGGTAAAGATGAGGCTACAGAGAGTGAATTTGGGCAGCAGACGATTAGTTATATTTGATAATTATTTTGCTAGTGTAGCTCCCGTGGAGAAATTGAAGGTAGAAAATATTTTAGCTTGTGGTACAGTATGATCCGATCAATTGGTTTTGCCTGATGAAAATAAAATAAAATTGGTACCTGATAAAAAAATGAAAAGAGGAGATTATGATTATGCCATTTCTGACATAGGAATTTTTTTTTTCAAATGGCATGACAGCAAATTATTCGTTTTCTGTCAAATTTTCATGGCACTGAAAGAACTTCAGTGAAGTGTACCCAAAAAGATGGTTCAAGAATACATGTTCCATGCCCAGTAGTTGATGATTACAACAAGTACATGGGTGGAGTTGATCATGCAGACCGCTTCAGAGTTTTGTATGGAATCGACAGAAAATCAAAGAAGTGGTGGTGGCACCACTTTTTTTTTGGTCTTCTTGACATGACATTTGTAAATGCTTATGTCATATATTGTCACTTTTTTGAAAGAATTCCTGTTCTGGATTTCAAGCATTCTGTGGTTTTAGGCTTATTTAATTGCTAGAAAAAACATGCCACTGCGTAAAAGTCATAAGAGATCCCTTGATCAACAGCCTGGCCCATCAAAAAATATTAACCGAAGAAAAACTGGCTACTCCATAATCAAAGATGTTCATTTGGGTAACCTAGGTCCGCACTGGGCAAAATTCACTGGTAAAAGAGGACGATGTGAACAGTGCAATATAGATAGATAAAATTGAATCAAAGCCTACAAGTATTTGTTCCATGTGCAAGGTTTACTTGTGTTGTAACGACAAAAAAAATTGTTTTGCAAATTACCATAATATTAATTTATAAATAACGATCAAAATTCAATAAATTCTTCAATTTAGTTGTATTATTTTATTTTTATATATTAGATTTTAATTTTTTGTGATTTTAACAAAGATGTGTGTACTATTACACTATTTTTTGTTATTGGTAAACTGAATGTTTATATTTCTTTCAATACATGATAAAATGGTGTCATTCTGTATGCTTTCAGAAATTAACCTACCATATGTTTTTTGTGTCCTAATTGTTATATTTTGTATTAACATTTTTTTTTAATTTACTAATAATTAGTAGCTAAAGTTAAAAAAAATAATATTTTAGTGTATATCAAACAACCTGGACTTAGTGTTTGTTATTTTAACAATGAACTCAATAACAGAATCATTGAGTAATCCAAACCTCTTCGTCTCCTGATGGGACTTATGAGTCCCACTTTCAAATACCTATATATAAATAGTAAAACTTTAAAAAAAATATTTCTAATTAATTTAAGGTAATAAATAAAAGAAGTTAAAGAAAATGAAATAAAATAATAACATTTAAATTTTTTAGGTAGTCAGTAGATAAAGGGTTAAGAAACTAACCAATAATGATTTGTAACAGTCGACACAAAATCTGAAGGAAAAAGATGAACAAGATATAAAATTCTTAAAGAACTTATTAAAATAAAAGGTTACGTCTTACAACAGCTTTTTAATCTTTGTTTATTTTAGCAGAAGATCCTAATCAAGAACAGAGTTCTTAAGCACAGGGACAATCAGAGAGGACTGAAGCAATAATATTGACTTCACAAAGAAAAAAATTAAGAAAAATCAGAAATCACTGCACAGTTACTTAAAACAATCAGTCTTAACCTTTTATAATAACCTTTTTCTGATTAGTTAGAATGTTAAATGTTATTTCTATTCTAAATATGTAACTAACAAATTTATGTTAAAAAAAATCTTTTAAAAAACATGCATGTTACTAACTTTATTAACTTTAGCATGTAATGTTACTAACTTTATTTTTTTTAATTTGTAATGCAATTTGTACAATAATGTGGTTATAACATTGCCCACCTCCATGGCAGAATTGTAATGTCTGTGTTCATACGGAAGGTTCTGGATTGAATCCTAGTAAAGCTTGTATTTTTCAGCTACAAAATTCATCTTTCATTAAGAAGCTGTAATTGGGTATCACTTTATTGTTTCTGTTGAAAAATAAAAAGTAACTTGACCTATCAAAATGATATGTTTTCTAATTGAAAAACCTGATAAATTTAATTTCAATTTGCATTGGTGTTATCTTTCTTTTTCCTGTTTAGCCTCCGGTAACTACCGTTTAGATAATACTTCAGAGGATGAATGAGGATGATATGTATGAGTGTGAATGAAGTGTAGTCTTGTACATTCTCAGTTCGACCATACCTGAGATGTGTGGTTAATTCAAACCCAACCACCAAAGAACACCGGTATCCATGATCTAGTATTCAAGTCCGTGTAAAAATAGCTGGCTTTACTAGGACTTGAACGCTGGAACTCTTGACTTCCAAATCAGCTGATTTGGGAAGACGCGTTAACCACTAGACCAACCCACCGGTGCATTGGTGTTATCTGGAATTTAACTACTTGTTAAATGAGAATCTATTTCTCTCCACTTATTTAAATGATTCTTTTTATTTTAAATTACTGAGTATTAAAATTTTTTTAAACTTCAAAGACTCCCTCATAACCTTGGCAAGAACTTTCTTGAAGATATTTTAAAAATAAAATAATTCTGGATGTGATAAAATCTGAACCTTCACATTGTTACTCAATGGAATAATTCATGTATACATCTCTTTGCATGTTTCCATATGGCAATTATTTTAATCAAATTCAGATAATTTTTGTTTCTGTAAATTTTTTGGTATGTATCTACTTGAGTAAGAATATGGAATTTGAAAATACTTCAATATGTCCAAAACTTCAACCAGCGTTCTGAAAAAGGCAGCCAGCTATATAATATGCTTAAAACTACAAACAAAAATATTTTTTTACAGCTACCTGCAGTTCTAACTGTATGTGCAAAAATATAACATTACATTTAAAAATGAATATGAATTTTAAAACTACGCATTGAAAAAATAATTACTTTTCTTTCAATAATTCTGTGAAAATTGCTTGCAGATGTTAAAAAAAAAACTTTATAGAACGGTAATAAATTTTATTTCTTTGTATAGAGATTTATGCCTATAAAAAAGTAGTTCTTTCTTGCATTCAACATATGTTGGTTTATGTTATAATGTGATTTATTTTTGTTTTAATTATAATTTTAAATTAAGTAACTATGTATGAATTTGAAATATAATATGACAATACATGAGGGATCCATTCTGAGGTAAACTTGAGAAAATTGCATAAAATACATGTATATTGCATGTTATTCAAATTAAAATTTAATTCCTGGTAAATGCAATAAATAAAATTTATATATGTTTTGTATAAAATTATAAATTTTATCAAACTGAACTAAGACTGTAAAAAGTGGTCATCTAGACTTTTGTTTCATTGCTTCATACAATCTTAATTTACAAAAAAATAAAAAGTGAAAAATCAGCAGGTAATACATAAAAAAAAACTGTAATCAATCATGGGTCATTATAGAGTTGATGATTATCTAAATTACTCTGCTGCAGTTAATTAAGGTTGGAAGATACAAGTGCTGACGCATCAGATGTTATTATTATCAGTTAAATTTAATGTGGTAATTTCTTTTCATGAAGTTAATTAAGTATTAGTATAGCTGACTATTTTCTGGGGTTATACTTATACTCTATGCTCCATGTATGACAAGTAGAAAAAATAATAAATAAACAATCATTTACTTTTGGAAGACAATACTTTCATCATAATTTTTTTTGATTAAATGAAGCAATAGACTTTGAAATTGACTGGAAAATGTTAACATTTCCTCTGTTAGTTAAGTAAATATGACACACAAAGGGATGAAAATCAGAAAGAAATAAAGGCTTCTTATTACAAATGTTATAATAAATATTTACGCTATACTAATGAAGCATTTGATAATAATTATTTATTTCAATGACTAAGAAATTACTTCAAAAATTTTTTTTTCAGGAACAACATTTGGATTGCATTACTTTAGATTATCTGGTACGCAGGTAAGAAATTATACA
This sequence comes from Lycorma delicatula, assembly GCF_047948215.1. NCBI lineage: Eukaryota > Metazoa > Arthropoda > Insecta > Hemiptera > Fulgoridae > Lycorma > Lycorma delicatula. The sequence continues at coordinate 120,225,133 of NC_134458.1, forward strand.
ATATTCTACACCTATAGATTTTTTACTGCTCAAACAGTGAAGTTAGTAGAGGAAAATTACAAAGTATACACTCCAAGAAAGCAAATTCCACATTGGGGTAAAATTACTATTACTTTGGTCTATTATTACTATTACTACTACTACTATTGGTCTAAATTACTATTACTTAGTCAGTTTGTTCCCTTGGGAGACTAGATCTCTAGATGAGCATAAAGTTAGTACCATGGAAATATGAAATGAAATTTTGTAGCATATGAAAAATGCATGCTTAACCAGGATTTCAACATGGGACCTCCAAAAGAAAAGACATAGGTACTACCACTGCACCGTGCAGATCAGCAGAGAAAGTTAAAGTGAGATAAGAAAAATTTAAAATTCATGGTTAGAAAAAAGTCCTTTTAAAAAATTTATCTTACTTACGAGGGTTGTCTGAAAAGTTTTGAGCCTAACATAGAAAGACATATTTTTTCTGTCAAATATAGTTTTATTTTTCAACAAAGTCTTCTTTCAAGTCTATACACTTTTTCCAGCAATGTTCTAACCTCTTTAACCCTTCCAAATAATAGTTGGCGTATTTCTCCACAAAATAGACGTTTATGTATACAATAACGTCCTTGTCAGATAAAAATGTCTTTCCTCCAAGTGAAACTTTAAGGTTAGGAAACAAGAAAACGTCGCTTGGGGCCAGATCTGGTGAATACGATGAATGGTCAACCAATTCAAAGTGCAATTTGTGAATTTTAGCCATGGCGACCGTCGAAGTGTGAACAGGTGGATTGTCCTGATGGAAAAGCACTTTTTTTTCTTCAAATGTGATTGATTTTTTGCAATTTTTGCCTTCCTCTTGTCAAGTAATGATGCGTAATACTGTTCCGTTATTGTTTTACCTTTTTGAAGATAATCAATAAACAAAATTCCGTTACTATCCCAAAAAACAATCCCCATCACCTATGCTATCTCTCTAACCTTAATTCATCAGTTATCCAATACTATTTGGTGAACTTTTTCGATGATATTGGTGGTGGTTGGACTAGTTTTTGGCCATCTCAAACGTTCATCATCAACCAAGCTGATATGACCATCATGTTTAAATTCAACTGCTCATCTTTTCATGGTAGCAAATAATGGGACAGAGTCCTGTAAACAGCGTCCAACTTGGTTTTAATTTGCGTAGGTGTATTGCCTTTCAAATGCAAGTATTTAATCACGGCACGATATTTGGTTTATTCCATTTTCACAAAAACACTCACAATGACTTACACAAGTGATTATCAAACAACAACTGAGCGTCCAAAATGGCTGAAATTTTAGTGAGTATACCATTCAACATATGTGCGAAAACATTCCCTAACTTTTGTTGACGAGTGCTACCAGTTTCATGTTGAGGCTCAAAACTTTTCAGGTAACCCTCGTATGAATGTTCTGGATCTAAAAAGTATTGTAATTTTTAATATTTAAAAAATTAGCAATAAACCATCAAATTTGAAGTTTATTTAGTACAAATAGGTTAACATAAAGATGCAACTTAAAAACAACCAAGAGTTATTAAATAATGTACAAATAATAGTAATAAAAATAATTACTTACTCTTCTTGAAATAATAGAATGAACAGTGGCACGTCCATCACGGACCATAAATATAAACTTAGCTTGGGGAAATAATTGTGATAAATAATCTGCTGACTTTAATGTTAATGGATCTTTATTACATAATCTTGATGCTGGTTCACCATGCCTTGCAATCACTTCTAAACAAAATGCAGCTATTGCTGAATCTAATACCTGAAAAAAAAAACAAATATTGTACATTAAAAAAAATTATGCAGAAAAATATTTAATTATTCATAAATATATTTAAAATGTAAGCAATTTCTTTACAAGTACGGGCTCTGGTAGAATTAATTTCTTTAGAATTTTATTTTTTTAAATACCTGCTCAGTGAAGTATGTGATCCCCATCACTTTTAAAAGAAAGTGTTAAATTAATTTATTGTTTTGGACTTAGTCCCAGTTTTTCTACTGGCTTCAATTTTAACCATATAAGGTACAAGCACAGTAAAATCTGATTAAATATTATATGAGGATGTTTTGTAAATGGACACATAAACAAACAAATGACAAATGTAGATATATTCACAGAGTATATGTAAATATTAATTCTGTTTTATTTTATTTTAGTTGGATCCTTTAAAAACTATTTAAACACTTAAGTTGAGATATTTTTAAAGGTTTATATAAGAAAGAGCCTATTTTTAGAGCTTTGATTTTGAATGCCATATTTTGATTGATTATATAACTTGTAAAATTTATCACAGATTCTTTAAAATTTTAAAGCATGACTTGTTACAGTATTTTAAATGTATCTGCCAAATCCCAAATTATAATTTTTATACTTTTCTATTTTTTTATCCTTTTTATAAAGATGTATTTCTGCAACTAGATCATAGAGTTATGTGACATACTGCTTTGGTTCAGTCTCAGATTCAGGGTTAAATCTTTTATATTAATTTTACTGTTAAGTAAATTATTGTAATTATCTGTAAATTATTACAGATAAGTTCCTTAGAAAATTTTTTATAGTTTCTTTATTATTTATTACTATATGGTCAATGTAATAGATTCAAGGATGCTAGTTTCCTTTGTTATAAAAAATACTTGTATTTCTTGTAGAAATTAAATCTTATTGCCTTTAGTGCTCAACTACATGTGACTAACTACTCAAGCACTACTTCAAAAATTTGGCTAGGAATATTTCAGCATCTCTATATAATCCTAAACAACCTCAAAGAAAGGGGAGTCAAGGGGAATATGCTTGTTTTTATTAGGAGTTTCTTAAATAACCGAACTTTCCATGTCCATGTTGGAGATTCTTTCTTGGGTAGCGTCAACTTGGAGAATGGAGTAACTCAGGGAAGTGTGTATTTGTAGTGTGGCCGATCGGTCATGTATGTTGCATTTTTATTATTCCTTAGTTCGTTCCCAGATTATGGTTTGTTACCTACTCTTCGGCGCGCAACACCATCCTTAAAATGCCGGATTCTGTACATTATGCTTTCCTTCGGCTTGCTACAGGTGCTTTTGGATCAAGCCCTGTCGTAAGCATTTTCATCGACTGTGGTGAGCCATCACTTTGGAACAGACGTGACCAGGTTTTAGCATCTTATTTTATCTGTCTTAAAGGACAGCCAAATCACCCGGCTTTTGACGCAGTCCTTGGAAATCCTATCTTCAAAGATATGTACATCATCCATGTTTTACTGCACCTGTGTGTATCCGCATCCGGTGTTTCCTACGCCTTATAAATGATGACACACCTTCCATTTTTCTGATTTATCCGTGTTCGTATCTCCGTGGAGAATCAACCTTATTAAATTTATTTTTGACCTCCCTATGTATAATAAAAAATCAGCTTCACCAGTTTTCTTTCAGCAAATGTTTCACCACATTCTCTCTGAGACGAACCCAGATGCAGTAATATACACAGATGGGTCGAAACAGCACAATACCATTGGATGTACATTTATTGTTAATGACCAAACTTACATGTTTGGTCTTCCCGGTCTTACGAGTGTGTTTACTGCTGAACTATACATAAGGCTTTGAATATCATTAACCCTAAATATCCTCATATCCTTATTTGTAGCAACTCGTGTAGTGCTCTGCAAGCCTTATAAATTTTTATTCCAGACATCCTATCGTCACCGAAATCTACAGTGTGATAGCCGTGTTGAACCATCGCAACACACAAGTGAGTTTCTGCTGGATTCCTAGCCACATGGGGATTCTGGGTAAACGTCCAGATTCTGCTGCTAAAGACACATGTAGTCAACCATCCTTCACTACTCATGTTACTAGATCCGACTTTATTAACTATGTCAAACACGCACTTCGTACATATTTACTGAGAGCTTAAAGTTTATTTTTAATTAATCTTTTGTTTGTCATATAAATGATAAAATAACTTAATATATGCTTAACTATAATTAAATTAATCATTTCTAGGAACATAATATACAAAAGATGATTATAAAACCAGATGAAGAATTCAAAATTCTTATTTGAAAATTTATTCTCAAATTTGAACAGACTGGTCTATAAGATGTATTAATAAAATGAATAATGGTTCAGACTGAAGAAAACAACCTTTTTCCTGAACCCCAATTTGGTTTTCCAGCTTCACATTCCACCATTTAACAAATACAGTAATGGATTTCATTGTATTTACCCTTGAAATTAAAAAAAAGAATTAGTAATTCCTGCATTTCTAGATGTGACCAGGCATATGACCATATCTGGTATTGTTTATTATTAAAATTTATTATTTTCTTTCATCATCTACATATTATTTAGCAATAAATAACTTTTATAGATAGAATGTTATATGTTTAAAAATATCTCTCTCAAACAGAATATTACCCAATTACAGAATATTATCAATAAAGGTGCAATCCTAAGCCCTATATTATATAACATCTACGCCAGTAAATTTTCTGGTCTCCCTTAATGCATCTACAAACTTATGCATCTACATAGATGATGCAGCAACACTGTTCAGAGGAAATAACCATACTGATTACAAGAAAACTGTAAGCTCTCCTTAATATAATAAATTCCAGGTTTATTATTGGAAAATAAAAATAAATGTCACCAAACCAACATAAATGTCTCACTTTAAAACTGGTAATTTGCCCACCAGTAAAAATCAATATTTTTTTGATACCCATTGAATCGGTTCATTATTTGGATCTAATTCTAGACAAAAATCCAATGCGGAAAAAACGCATAACACATGTTTTCTATTTTGCTAACAGTAGATTTAGCCAATCTATTTTTATGATTTTATATGATTTTTTACTTCTTTGACATTTATGACTTGCCATATACAAATCTTTTGACAGCTCCATATGGACAAATGGTGGTCAATATTTGGTACACTTAAATCTAATATGGACATTCTACAGTTATTACTGTGGTTTGACTCTCATTGACATATCTTTTTATCTCACTAACTGAGCCTATATAAATATCTAAAATTGCCATCTGTAACAACTATCTTGAATGAGCTTTTAATTAACCAGTGAGAAGGCAGTACAAATGAGATCTTTGTCCACCATAACATGTTGCACAAAGTTTTTTGACAAACTAGTAGAGGTCAAACTTGAATATTTTAGGGTAAAAGAAACCCTTCTATTAATTTTAAGTCTTAACTTCCAACTTAAATATGAAAATATGAATAGTCCTCAATCTAAATTCTATGTTTATTAATCACTTAGTCTTTGCAGATCTATTTTATAAAAATTTGCAAAATGTGTTTCTACCCATTCAATTTAGAATCATATAAGTGACTTGGTCAGTTTATTTTTATACCAAACATGTTATTTTTTTATTGCCATATTACCAGATTCACTGATAAATATGTAATTTAATTTTACAATTCTGAATAAATGAAATCTAAATTAAAAAATAAATAAATAAAAAAGTGTTTCTCTATGAAATTGAATAAAGTTTTTTTAAATATCTAAAAGGTTTTGATGCAAGTTCTAATTCATTCAGGCTTGTGATGTAAAAACTTTCCAAAAAAAAAAAAACCTTTTAATGTGGCTGGGATAATTCAATATGTAAGTTTTATTTCTTGTTGAATACACATGCAGTGGTTATAGTGACTGGAAATTATAAAATGTAACATTTAAATGTATAAATACTGGAGAGAGGCAAGATTTTGTATTTTAATACTAGTTTATAAGACAAGATTAAGATATAAAAAATATTTTAATGCTACACTACTTAATTAAATAAAGATTCAGTAACTGACATTTTTATCCTTATTTACATCCTTCAATTTTTGTATACTATTAAGTTATTCCGGTGTAAACAGAGCATCAGGTTTTAAGAACAATTAACTAATTATCTTCTCAGAAAATTATAATTTCATTAAGATTTAAAAATTTAACCAAAATCATTGGATATATTTTGTTTAGAAACTTTTTAAATGTTTACCCTTAACTGGGACTAGAAATTTTGAGTTGAAGCTGTAAATTCAAATATACAATCAGTAGTAGTTTCCATGAAAATGGATTAAAAAACGAAATAAAATTGAAAATTCACTGAATGCATGCAGAAGCAATATGTCCTAAGTGATTGAGTCAAAAGTATGGAAACCATTCAACAACTTTAAAAGAGTTCCAGATAGATTTCTGTAGATTTCAGGATAAGGTATCAGTCAACTACTTTACCTTTTGATGAGAAATAGAATTTCCACCACTTCTGGGGGTTGGTCCAGGGGTAGTAACTCAAATATTTTAAATGGTAATATCCTTTATGTGATACATAATTTTAAAGGTCTCTCTTTAAGACAAGAAAAATGGTCTAAATAAAAAGTTGGTACCCAAAATGGCTGCAGGATAATCTAGGATTTTGAAAAAAATTATATTGATAATAATTTAAGGAAGAATTATCACAAATAAATAAATTTATAAAGATGTGATTAAATGGATTATACTGAATAAATCTATTAAAAAAAAAAATTAAACATAACATTTCCTTATTTACTTACTTTTCATTTTAATAAATATTTTAAATGTCCTCCTACTGTTATTTGACAGAGTATCAGTCAGTTGCAAAAGGATGATACTGCATTACTCAATGACTCCCTGGTGATATTTTGTGCTGATTCTCAAATTCTATTTTGTAAATCATTGATATCTTTGGGCTTATTATGATAAACAATACTTTAATTGACCCATAGAAAGTAATCCAATGGTAACAAGTCAGGTGATCTTGCTGGTCATTCTATTTGACTCCTTTGGGAAATCCATCTTCCAGGAAAAAATGCATTTAAAATTTCATATGCCTGAAGATTGAAATGAGGTGGGACAACATCTTCTTGAAACCAAATGTTTTGGAAGTTGGGGCCAACAATATTTTTAATGTTTGAAACGATATGGTCAAGAAGCAGTCTGATATTTAACTGCATTTAAATTTCCATCAACAAATATAGGCCCTGTCAATCATCCACCAATAATACTGGCCCATACATTTACTTTAACCGGATACTGTGTATGTGCTCCACAATTCCAGTGTGGATTAATATCAGTCCATTTCATTCTTCATAATAATATCAATGTAATTTTTTTCAAAATCCTAAATTATCCCACAACCATTTTGGGTACCAGCTTTTTATTTAGACTATTTTTCTGTCTTAAGGAGACCTTTAAAATTATGTATCATACAAAGGATGTTACCACATTTAAATTATTTCAGTTAAAACCCCTGGACCACCCCCCTTATCTTGAAAGTTACAGAATTCTATCTGGAACTGTTTTAAAGTTGTTGAGTGGTTTCTATATTTTTGACTCGCTCTGCATATCACATATATATTTTTTTTATAAAATAAAGTAATAACTTAAACAAAATTTTTTCAATTTTTTTTCTCCCTTTTCCCATTAATAAACAGATAATATAAGATTTAGTGGAAAAAACATACTTCTTTATGTACTCCAGCTTCTTCTAAACGTAAGCTCTCTTTTTTGGACTTTATCCAGTGAGCTCTCATTTGTAGTATCCGAGGAATAACTCTTGTTTCTTGACCACATCTATAAAACACAAAAATATTTTTAAATAATTTTTTTTTAATTCATATTTTTTTTAAATTACATAGTGTTTATGGTCAGTAAAGCAAAAGAAAATAAATGTAAAATATTTATTTGTTATAAAATAATTATTTAGATATTTAAATTAATAGTAGTTTTTTTTTTTATTTTCAAAATGCTTACTACATGATAAATTCATGTAATGCAGTAATATGAAAATGAGAAACAAAAATGTACGAGTATATTACTAAAATAATAAGTAAGTACCCCATAACTCTTTCTCTACAAAAGGCTTCTGTGTTTAAATAATTAACTTAACCTATTGGTCAAATTAGTCTAAGCAGTCAAAGAAAAGTGTAGTAAGAAGACCTACTGTGATTTCATCTATTACCATTAATAGAACGTTCTCTCATTCTGTGTTTCTACTAATAACCAAATAGTTCACATACTGCCTGAAAGTAGCTCCAAAGTTGTAGTATTGAAAAAAAATTCCAACAATTAAAACTAAAATATTCTATTATTACAGATCATATATCAATTATTCTAATATGCTGCAGAACAAACTTCAACAGATTTAACTCCAACTGTAGGTATAATTTTAAACCAAATTTGAATGGTTACAATATCATACAGATTAAAAGGGAACCCCCCTTGGAATCCTGAAATTTTTTATGATTCAAAATTAAATATTGATAGAAAAAATTACCCAATTGTGTTTAATAAAAAAGTGAAACAATAATACACTGCTTGATCAATTAAACGAAAATTTTGTTTCATTCAGCAACTTAAATAATATGTTCTGCATTAACCTCAACACCCATAACTTGACTTCATCTGATGATCACTTTAAAACAAAAAAAAATTTGGGGATGAGAAATTCAACAATTGAACTTGATGTGCTCATTGAACTTGTATGGAATTTTTTTTTCAAAACAGATGATAAAATTCTTTAGCTTTGAAATAACTGCATTGCAGTTGAAAGGGGGACTAGATAAAAAATATCAGGTAATAGACTGTGATTATGTTGATAATTTAAATAGATTCTTGTTTACATTTGAACCACTCTTACAAGTGCGAGTAAATGTTTACATCAAAGAGAGTTTTATACAGAAGAACCTGGCCGTACAGTTTCATAGGCAGAATGAATATAAAAGAAACCTTAAAATTCCAAACTTTGGAAAGGAGAGCATATTTCATCTTTGGACTGCTTACTAAAGACCAATAAAAATCACAAGAATTTGTGAAGATGATATCACAAAAGTTTAAGGTGAATTAAATCTTTATATGATTACAAATTTATGAGGAGAAGAAGATTTGAGAAGGAATTCTACATTGTATAGAAGTTTCTTAATTGAAAACAAAATATTATCAGTAAAATTAGGAACAAACTGAATGATAAAAACAATTATCAACTTATTTATATTTCCAAGATTACAGTCTCTTATAATAAGATGTAAGCAGACTTAGGCCAACCAGTCCTAAGTCAAATATCATTATTTGAACCCCGACAAGAGAAAAATAATTTCCTTTAATAAAGTTTTCTTTAAAATGCGTCTGAAGAAATTCAAAATTGTTTTTTTCACAATATCCTTCCTTAACAAATTTTGAAAAAAAATTAATCTTATCAATGTGCACCATGTATAGAAATATTTGTCCCAAATTTGAAGAAAATCAGTTTGGTCATTCCTGAGATATATGGCCAAAATCAGAATGACACATCTAGTACATACATACTATGTTTTTTTTTGCTAAATGAACTAGTTGGACCCTAAAACATAGATTTGCAAAAAAAGCGATACCCCATTTTTTGACATGATCATTATTTTCCTCATTCTAGCTATTTTGTTGGGAAAGTACATATAAAGACAAATATTCTAAATAGAAGAATAAAAAATAATTAAAAAAAGAAAGACATGGTAATAATACTATTAAGAAAATGATTAACAAAAATTTTACATAAAAGACAAAAGAACATTTTTAATGCTGTACATTTCTCTTACAGAGAGTAAGAAAAAGTAAGTAGTTAAAAAATTCTTCATTTAAAAACTTTAAACAAAGAACATATTAACAATAAATATTGATATAAATAAATTTAGATAACAAGAGAATACTATGGAAAATATAAAAAACATGATAATAAAATGTAAAATACTATATATTTTTATCTACACAATATATAAACATTAATTTAAAAAATGGGCTAGATTAAAATCAAAAATAATAATAAAAACAACAAAGCCAATAGTTAGTAGCAGATGTATAAAAAAAGCCTAAAAGTGAGTTTAAACAGTCCTTTATCAAATGTTGCAATATAATATAACTATGCTGTTAAAGTATAATATATTGTAAATAATTTAATCAGATAAGTAAGTACCTGCATTAGTTTGTATTGTATAAAGCACATTAAGATATCATTCACGATAACTTAAGAAAGACTTACTTATTATTGACTACTACTATTGGCACGTTATCAAATCTTCCTATAACTAATAAATATAGCAGTACACATAACAATTTTATTAACCTTAAACAATCACTCAGATCAGTTTTATTTTTATTTTTTTTTATATATACAACAGTCAAGTTCATAGTCTTGACGAATATAACAAAATGCATGTAACGATTATATTATCAGATACTGAGGTAAGTACTAACAAATTCAATTTTTAGATAAAAAACTGTTAATGTTTATTGTATCCACTTTTATATTAACATTGCATTGCATTTTATTACCAAATCAGTTTTGTTTTCTACATCACTAAACAATAATTGAGTAAAAAAACCCAATAACCATGTTGTGTTACCATAAATAATGCAAGTGTCATATTAACACCAACTTGTGAATATCAGAGGTTATTTCCAGACTGATATATGGTTTTTCATAATGGGCATACAAACAGATCAATTATCACCCCCCCCCCAAAAAAAAAAAGCTATGTATAATGAATTTTGCTAAAGTTACAAAAAATGCTGTAAAACAATTTTTTTTTAAATACAACTTATAATAATTAAAACAATTAAGGATTTTATAAACTCCACAGAACAAAAAATTAATAATCAATAATTAAATGATTATAATTATGTATACTGAATACTTTGGTGTGTTGCAGTTGATATGAAATGTAATATAAACTTATCAATTTATATAGAGCTTTTTGAATCCATGGATTTGTCATCATTTGTAAAGTATTTTATCAGAGATAATGCATTGATTGTTACATGTAAAAACTATCAGTTGGCATGACCAAATGAATTAAATTCAATCTAATTTAGTTGAACATGACAACTACTCATTTTTATATTGAATGATGGTAGTACATTACCTGATATAACTGATGATGAGTCCATGGATTCAAAAAGCTTTTTACATAAATTGCTAAGTTTATATTAAGCATACTAATTTTGTTGCGTTTATATGTGATTTTTGTTGATAATTATCAAACATTAGAAAAAAATATATATATATTTTCAACATTATATGAAATATAAACCACCAAAACACAGTAATTAAGTTACACTTTCCATATTAATTTCCAAGAATTGATTTTCATGGGATCCTGAATCTTCAGTTGGTATTGAATTCTATAGTTACATTATACATACTTCTTTTAAAATTTGTTATTTTAGATTGCTCTCAGTATAACAAATTTTTTAAAAGAATTATATATAATATAATTATAAAATTCAATACCAACTGAAGATGCAGGATCCTGTGAAAATCAATTCTTGGAAATTAATATAAGTAACATTAAGTTGGTAAGTTTAACATGTATAATTACTGTGTTTTGGTGGTTAGTATTTCATTTAATAATAAATCTCATTAACACAAAGTCAATATGTTACTGAAGTATCTGAATTTATATATATATATATACATACATAAACTTCTGATAATACTTCTGATAATATATATTGTTTTATCAGTTTCCACTGGTTATTTCAAATATATTTTATACTATTACTCTATGAATAAATAACAGGTTGTTTAACATTAAATCACTTAAATTTTGAATTTTGTCATTTTCATTTAATAGTTTAATGAAAGGTAATATCTGGAAAGATTATAGGACCTAGATGATGCTGAGAAAATCCGAAAATCAGCCCCCAAGGAGTTTATTCAGTTACACAATGGTTACAAATGATAATGAATTTTCCAATGAATACAACTAATTTCTATTAATCACACTACAGAGTGTATCAAAAAGATTCATCCGATTTCAAAAGGCTGTAACACCTCAACCATTCACTGTTAACAAACTTACCATATAGCATATAAGAAAGGGGATTCTAAAGTTTCATTTGGTTGTCAGCATGTGCTTCCCTCATGATATACTCCATTCATTCTGTGTTAAGATGGTGACCCCACAGCAGAAATCATTCCGAATTTCAAAAATTGTAAGTCTGTGAAAACTGTGCAGCGTAATTTTTATTGATTATACTCTTGCACTAGACCTCCTACTCCTCAGAGTATTAGGCATTTGAACCAACAGTTTCAAGAAAGAAAATGTTTTTGTAAAAAGAAATCGGCAGGTCACCCTTGTGTATAAGATAAAGATGTTGAACACATCTAACAGTTTTGTATATAGCCCAGCAAAGTCCATTCGTTATGCCAGCAGACAGCTACCCATTCCTCTTATGACAGTCGAGTGTGTTTATGGCAATGTTTATCACTCAAACCATATAGGATTAAGTTTTTACAAGCCCTCTGCACAGCTGATAAAAGGCAAGTTGATTTTTGTGAATTTATCTTCAACAAGCAGGAAAAAGATGACATTCTATCACACTTAGTGTTCATTGACAAAGCCAAGTTTTATCTAAGTGAAGAGATGAAACTCTACAATAAAAATAAGTATCAGAGCTGCCACATATAAAGGTTGAGCATGAGAGAAACTCTCAGTCAATATCTTCAGTACCATTTCTTGAGAATGGTTTACAGTCCGTACTTTTTTATGGAAAACATTGTTGTGAGTGTCACATTCATAGAAATGTTGTAGAATTAGCTTTTCCCACAGTCACAAGCAAGTTTTGATAAATTCATTTTCCAGCAGGACAGAGCACTCCGCACTGGCATCTGCAAGTTTGAACATTTCTTAACAAAGAGCTTCCTTAACATCGGCTGTAAGAGGCCTGCCAATTTTATATTCCATCACTGACCACCAAAGTCGCTTGATCTCACTATGTGAAATTTTTTTTTGAAGGTTTATGAAAGTCTTTCTTTACGTGCCCCCTCTTCCTGCAACTGTGTACCGAATTGCCAAACTGCATTACAACAGTACAGTGACTACAGTAACAACAAACATGATTGCTTGAGTATGAAATGGTTTAACTATGTGTAGATGTATGCTATACATACAGAGGGTATGCTATATTGAGCATTCATGAAAGTTTTAAATAGAATTTCATATACAAACATGAATTTTATAATTCACTGCAAGTTTAATGTTAATTTGTTTTAAAAGTAAAGCATCTTGAAATCAAATGAATCTTTTTGATACTAGCCGTTCTACATATTATCCAATCAGTTTTTTTATCTTATACATTTAAAAAATAATTTACAATAATTAAATATTAATACATTTATTTATAATTAAAATCACAGTATAAAATAGACAAAGACATTATATACACAACATTAGCGACTTTGTTTTACCAATTTTATGTTAGTTAAAATAGAAATTTCCTTGTGAGAATGATGATTAATGATAGATATCAAGTATCAGAAACTTCAACAATTACTTCCTAACTAACAAATTACAATGTATTAATCATCAGTCTAAACATCCTTGTGTTAAACTAACAGTTTTTTCTTAATTATAGTATATATATATATATATATATATTGCTAACATTAAGGGAAAAATGTAAAAATTATATCTTTATTAGATGCTATTAAAATTTTATAACCAACAGACTGTTAGGATAATATTTACTTAAAAGAAAACAAAATTGATATTATTACTAAATAAGATCAATATAATAAATATATACCTCACATCTGGATGCGCGTCAAGCATAGCACGCATTAATGTTGTACCTGATCTTGGAACACCACCAATAAATATAAGTGGCATAAACCTGTCATAAGGGTATACTTTCTTATTGTCATCAACTACAAAATTCTGAAAATAAATTTATAAACAAGCACTTTACACAAACAGTTAAAAAATTTATGTTGCAGTTAATAATAAATTATTATGCTATATAAAAAGTTATAACTACCCATGTGGGTTAATAGCAATACTATTAATCCTACCTAAATACACTCTTAATATTCTAATTATTTAATCATTCATCAATGTGAGAGGACATAACCTAACATCTCTCACTGTTTTTGATTACTGATAACGCTATTGTGTTACAGCGTCTATTTTTTGCATAAGCAGATGAATTACTATGATCATCCTAGTGTTACAAAATATGATCAGCTTGTTCTTCATTATTAACTTTTATTTAACTTTAAAAAAATTGTGAAACTCTTACAAAATTGTTTGTACAGTCATGTATTGAAGACCATACATAATTACAAGATTTTGTATTCTAATTGGTATATAAATGTTACGTGGCACATTAGGAATGGTTAGGTATGCTATTTCATGGATAAAAAAGGAACAGCTCCCATATTTGCCTGGATGGATCAAGGGAAATCATGCTAATACCTTAATCAAGGCAGCAACATTAATTTTTGATATATAATAGTTACACTTTGGTTTTTTCTTGGAAACTCATTTCTGTAGAATTTCACATGTAAAATATGTTTTGTAATATCAAATTCATAATTTAAAGCTTTCCTATTATATTGGGTAAGAAATGCATCATTTATATATACCAGTAGGATTTTTCTCATATCCATATGCCCCTCTAATTTTTGGATAATGTTCACAATGTCAAACAAAAATTTTGTAAATTCTTCTGTTTTGTCATCTTAATATTTTTTAAAGTAAAATATGTATACTTTTAATTGCCTGAAGAAATTCAATATCTCTTTCAAAAATCGCAGATGCATTTTGAAATGTATGTTTTATCACCATCTGGCTATAACTTGCATATTAATGTAGTTAGAAAAATAAATATTTGATAGACTTAACATTGCCAACAAGAAGACCACAAAAATTTTTAAAGGAATTATGACATGATTTTTATGACAAATTTCCATGAAATTATGACTATAATCCAGAACAAAAAGTTAAAAAATAAAATATCGACTAAAGAAGCTGAAATCTGTTTAAGAACAGATCACAGATATTTAAATAAACGTTTGAATCTAGAATATAACAATGCAGTGAAAAATAAACAGTTATATCAGTTAAAAATTTCTGCTGAAAGGTTCAATAATATCTTGTAAAAAATCATTATGATCCAATTTATCACACATTAAAGGATCATCATTTACTAAAAGATCATCTTAAGAAAAATCTGATCAATCTTAAAAAATGTAATCAATCTTAGGAAAATCTTAAGATCATCTAAAAAATTTAAGAAAAATTTGTTACATTTTATATCTAGTAAAGATGTGAGTGATGCTTTCTGAACAGAAGATTATTAAAGATTTCATGTTTTCTCTTTCTTTAAACATTTTAACATTTGATTATGTTATACAAGGTCTGTTCAGAAAATAACCAAACTTAATTTTTTTAATCTTTAAATCAGGTGTAATGTAATTGTTCAGGTGTAATGTAATTTTAGCTGGTGTTGAATTTGCTTTAACGTCATCATAGTGTCTTTTCTCATCACTGATTTTAATTTCTTAACCCTTTCGGCCTCAAGCCTATTTTGTAAGTACTAGTTAAAAGCCTCAAGCATGTTTTTCAAAAAAAGGAGAAGTTTGGTAGAAATGCCACAGAATCAACAATGTACACGATAAAATTATGAAAAAAATTGTACTTACTCAGTAAACTATGTAGATTGTGGTGCTGCAATCCAAAATGGTGTTACACCTTTGATTAATTTAAAAAAAAATAAAATTCAACTTTTCTTCATTTTAACAAAAAAACACTTTGTTCTTTATTTGAAAAAAAATCCTTGCTATTTGTATCTAATCTATCACTGTTTCTAAAAACTACAATTATTTGTGAACAAAATAAAAAAAATTTCACTTAAAAAGTCATATTATTTACAGAGTTATTGAAATTCTTGTGTTACCACTTTTTTTTAACATTTATGCTTTGAAAGGCATTCTCCGGGTAAGCCTTTACTACAGCGGATACAAACTGTTCTTGATCTTCTATGTCTTTTTTCTTGTGTACAAACGCAGCACCTTGCTTCCTTTTTATCAGGTAATTTTCTCAACCCAGGTGGCCCTTGTGGATCTTTGAGAATGGCTTTTGTATTTAACCAGTCGTCTGCCAGTGCTTCAATAACTTCTATGTTGAACTGAAGTCTTGATTTAATTTTTTGTCCCTTGTTATGCTGCTGATACAAAATATATGAATTCAAAAGCATTCTCCCCAATACATTAAAGGTCACTTCTTCCAATAACGCATGGTTTTCCTTTCATCCAAGTATGAATACAACATCATGTCTGATGTATCTATCCCTCCCATGTACTTATTATACTCATGTATTATAGCCAGCTTTGATACAATTTCTTGCCCGAGAGGGATATTTACTTCAACATTTCTTGCCATACATTTACTTGAAAGAAGTAAAACAGGAGTTTTTTGAGATTTCTTTTCCCTATATGCACAAGCAAGAACTGGACCAGAATGAAAATACAGCTTTTCACCAACAGAAAACATTTTTTTAAATTGCTGACGTAAAAACTTTCTATTTTTACGGATGGTACCTGTGATATATGTACCAGCAATAAACAAATATTTTAGTAATGTTACCGACATAAAAAAGTTATCCACAAAATAATAATAATTTTTTAACTACATAATAACCTAAACCTAATGTAGCAATTTCTTGCTTATCTTCTTGACTTTTAGCCCCTTTGTAGGTAAAGAAAGCTAAACAGTAATTAGTAACAGAGTCGCATAGCATCCAAAATTTTATCCCCCAACAGTGGTGATGTTTATTTGGCAAGTATTGTAACAATGAAGTGTGACTCTTAGTACCAACTAAGCTCTCATGTATACTGATTTGTTCATGAGGAGTATAATGATGCCGAAAAACTGTATTTGCGTGATCAATAATTGGTTGATACCTCATGCAGGGGTCATAATCAGCATGGCCAGGCAGGGGACAACTTGGACTGTCAACTAAATGAAAAAATTTCAAAATAATTCTAAAATGGTGCGCTGAAAACATTTTACCAAACCAAGGGGTTGCCTGTGATGATACTGTACTACAGTAACTAAGAGTAGGTTTTCTAATTATCCCCATATTCAGTATGCAAGCTATAAAACCTTTCATTTCAGAAATGGTAATATTTTTCCATTTTCGGTATGGTTCAGACAGCCTATCTCTATTTGTATTTAAATATTGATTGGCTGATCTATTGGTTTCTTTCACCATCAGTTCAAATAAATGAAGTTTAAATAATAAATAAAAATAAATTATAGGTGTGGAACCTGGATTAGGCATATGTTGTGGGCCGGGGAGTTCCAAAAATTGATGTGGAAGAGGGACATTATCTTCCGGTTCAATGATGTTTCTGTAGGCCTCATCTTCTTCTGAATCCCCATCACTATCACTTGTGATTAATTCATCATCTTCTTCATCCCCACTGTCACTAGATAATTCGAAATCGCTATCAGTATCATAAACAAAAAAGTTATTAATTTCTGCATCAGTAAGACGTCTACTAGGCCCGGACATTGCAGAAAAAAAACACCGAACTAACGAATAAATCTGAATATTTTACGGATCACTGTAACTAAAACTGCAACTAACACTATAATTAAAACTCTAATTTCATAAAATAATATTATAATACCTATAAAAAATCCCTTATAAACGCACTCTTTTTTTTTTATTTTCCTGTTTAGCCTCCGGTAACTACCGTTCAGATAATACTTAAGAGGACGAATGAGGATGATATGTATGAGTGTAAATGAAGTGTAGTCTTGTACATTCTCAGTTCGACCATTTCTGAGATGTGTGGTTAATTGAAACCCAACCACCAAAGAACACCGATATCCACGATCTAGTATTCAAGTCCGCGTAAAAATAACTGACTTTACTAGGACTTGAACGCTGGAACTCTCGACTTCCAAATCTGCTGATTTGGGAAGACGCATTCACCACTAGACCAACCCGGTGGGTTCCTTATAAACGCACTGAGTAACCAAAACATAACCATGAATGCACGGAAAACACTTCTGTTTACATCAGAGATTATCGGAATTTTGAAATCGATTATTCTCTAATATACGTATCGTAAAATGAAAACAACCTACACTATCGATATCTACGAATTGTAAGCTTTAAGAAAAAATACTATATGAGCGATCTAGCGGTAACATAAAGAAATATATGAACATTAAAACTACATACCGATATATCGTACGGGTGAGACTTTTGACACAAGCACACATGTACGATATATCGTTACCTTGAGGCTCTAAGGGTTAAATAAGAAAAAAATTGCTAGGAGAAAGGTCTGAAGAGTAGGGAGGCTGAGAGAGGTCAGATTTTTGGCACAAAGCTGAGTGTCCGGGAGCATTGTCATGAGTTGTCTCGCCACAACTCTGATCTCTTTTTGTGGATTTTTCATGTAACTGTTGTAAAACATCTTGATAGCACACACGATTCACTGTTTCACTTTGAAAAAATTCAAAATGCATAATTCCAAAAAAATCGAAAAAACAGAGCATCACTTTGACAATGGATTAAGACTGACATGCTTTCTTGGGGCGTGAAGATACTTTGCCAATCCATTGTGATGACTGAACTTTTCTCTCAATGTTGTAGCTGTAACCCAGCTTCCATCTTCCGTTATGATCCTTTGCATTATGTTTGATTGTAATTGGCTAGTTCGAGAAGTTGGACAAATGTCCACTCTATGTTCTTTCTGCTGTTCAGTCATCAAAAGAGAACAAACTTTGCTGAAATTCGATGCATGTCAACTTTTCAGTCAGAATGTCATGGCATGATCCAATTGAGATGCTAACTTCTTCTGCAAGTTCTCTGACAGTCAACTGGTGATTTGCATCCACCAGATCATTGATTCTATGAATGCAGGTGCCATCAGTTGAAGGGTCATCTTCAATTGACTGTCAACCACTTTTACATCGTGAAAACCATTCGTAAACATTGCGTACGACCCAGAGCATCATCTCCGTTTCTGTGAAAGTTTTCCCCAGTTTCATGCAAAATTTTATGTGTATTGTTGCTCCCAAAGATTGCACATTACACAAATCGCTATTAACGCTTAAACATGTAGCAATCAAACAACAATAACATGGAAACTAAACGAGATATCAACAATCCAAGAACATATGGTTACAAAGGAGGCTACGTGGAACACAATGTTGTTATGTCACTAAATATATCCATTGGCCCGTAATTAAAAACATTCAGTTATTTTCTGAACAGACCTAATATATCATTTTTATATTAAATGTAAATGTAATGATTTTTAATTTTCATAACTACTTAGTGAATTTAGTCAACTAATAATGATAAAACTCGTGATTCAAAAACAGTATGGAATTTTTTTCAAACAAAATCTAGAATATTTTAAGGCAATAAAATATAAGTAAATATAAATTCAAAATTTACTTTCTTAATACTTTGTTCATATAGTGACAATTAGTTGTAAATTTTTACATCTGGTAAAAACCAAAATGGACTCTAACACTCACCTTAAACTAGCACACTTTTTCATTCCTATCTATTTTAGCTGTAAAACAGAAAATTATCTGGAATGAACAACTTACTGAGTAGGTAACTGAGTAAGAACAAATTTCAAAAACACAAACAGAACTACAGAATGTTTTGTTTATGCAATTTTCTTGGCTATTTATTATCATATCAAAATATTACAGATTATTTCAAAACTGTAACTTTACCCATGTTTGCAGTGACATAAACAAACCATTCTAAAAGAAGGTTATGGTAGTAAAACTAATTTAAAATCTATTGTAACCAATATTTCTGTATAATCTGTCTGTCAATATAGCCAGGCATTAGTAGTAATAATAAAAATAACAATTTAATATTATTTGTTATTTATGCTGTTATATGTATAATTTAACAATATTTGAAAGCTATATGCTAGTTTAATGAGCTTAAGGACAAAGTATGCTACCAATAACTAAATTAAATCTTTTGTTATATTAATTCCAAATATAAGTGTAATGTAATTTATATACCCAAATTCTAGGGAGTGGCTGTTCATTAAAAATTAATGATGAAGTAAACAAATGTCCAGAAATGCTTCATTCTTCATCTATCTAAAAGAATATGCTTTTATTACTTTATTTAATAGAAATGTTTCATACTTCAAAGAACAGATAGAAATATTTAAGTGAATTTGGTTCATACATTTATATCATTCTTTAATAAATAAGTGAATGTATTGAACCTTTTTGCTCATTCTTTTTAAAGTTGTGGCTGTTTCACTAATTATCATTAATATCTGCAAAGATTATGTTTATTATAAAAAAATCATAAGAACTTTTTTTTTTTTGCGAACAAATTTGAAAGAAAAAATTCATAAGAATTTTTTTTGCGAACAAAGTGATGCAACATTTATTTAAATATGGCTTCAAACAATTGATTTTAAAGCAAAAATGTTATGAAATCATTTTGCGTTAGATTTCATTTCTTCTAATATGAAAAAGATTCTTATTTTAAATTCTGTTTGTAACATAATAAATATTTTATTTCATTTACTCTAATAATTGATTTGAATAAACAACCACTTTCTTTATTTTTTCATCAACAATCATTCCTAGAATTTGACTACATCGTTTAAAACAATCTGTTTTGAAATAATAGAATTAAAAGTAAAAGAAGAATAACAAACAAAGAACTGGATGTGGAAAATTTAAAGTTGATATAGTTAAGGAAGTGGAGAAGAAGGTCAAGCGATAAAGTCAGACGGAGGAATTATGACAAAGGATAAAATAATGTATAGTTAATTCTTCTTTTATTATATTTCAATCCAATTAACTTAAAATTAGATCCAAATTAAAAAATAAAATTTAAGATTAACTTTACTGTTTAATAATATGCACATTTTAAATTAAATTAACTGTTTTATAAAATTTTTTTTAGATATAAATAGTTTATATAATCTTTATTTATATTATAAATATAACATTTATTTATATTACCTTTCTTGCAACCATAAGCGGCCCATTGTTAGATATTGAACATAACTGAATCTTATATAGTAGAAGTAGTAGGACGGAGAGCAAGACAAGCAGTAGCGCCAACCTGCGCCCTCCTCTCCCCATCCTGCCTACATCATTTTTCACCTAAAAAATTAAAATATACATAAATAAATACATCTGATTTTAAATTAGTGTATATATAAAAAATATATTATCAAGATATCTGCCAACATAATTTTTGTTATTCTTAGAATGTGCATTGTAAAAAAACAGACAAATATATGTGATGGTAACACAAAAATAATTTAAAACAAAATATTTCTAAGAGAAGAAACTGTTTGGAGAAAGTCATAATGTAGCAACAATATAGCAGTAGACTTGTTCATGATGTAACAAAATCCATCCTAAACAAAAAAAATAATAATCTGATAACCATTTATTACAATCTGACTTCATAATAATGACTTTTTAAATAAACAGGAACTTGTGTGCATGCATGCTTTGCACACACACAAACATGAACGCACTCAACATAAACAGTTGTAGTTATTTATTAATTTAATTATAATTCTTTTTAAAGAGAACTTTTCAGAAGTGGAAAAACAAAGAAGTGAGTACTAAGAAGTTTATAACAGAACACAATCTAGTATAAATGAGATCAATCTCAAAGGATAAAGAGCTTTATCCAAAATAATGTGGAATTACCTATGTTAAGAATTGCAAGAGCTCATTTAATATTACAACTATATTTTCTAGACAGCCAATTTTGTAGAAAATATGTTTTAAAATAAAGAATCCCATATTTAAAAAAAAAAGTTAAAAAAAGGGAACTGAAAAAACTCTGCATTGCACCAGAATCACATAAAATCAAAATATTACTAACTGTTAATAATGCTACATGTATACAAATTAACAATTTTCTGTAAATAATAGCCATAAAACTAATTAATAATATAAAATAACAAAAAGTCAAAGATAATTTATATTTTTATATTAACGTAAATATATGTTAAGAATATAAATAATACCCAATAAAAATGCAATGCTGAATATAAAATAACAAGGCACAAAGATGAATGACACAGATAATAAATCTTAATAAATAACTAATCTAACAGTTTTTTAATTATGTAAATAACAATTCTTTAGAAATTAAAAATAATATATTTTAAGATATTGAATATTTTTGTAAAAAAAATACATTTTCAACAATAATTGTTTAATGCATAGTAACAAATCAGAGAAAAGGCTACAAACAAATTCAGGACTGTCCTGATAAAAACCAGAGATGAATAAATAAATCAGTGATTTAAAATGATTTTATTTGCTGATCTCATTATTAAAATTTTTGATGTTTAATAACTTGTTCCAAGAGAACAAACCCTCCATAATAAACATCTCTCTTAAATTTATTTTTTCTCTGTTTTTTAAACAGAAGTGTAAAGATTAAAAACTTAAAAAAGTATCCAAATAATAATGTAAAGAATAATAACTGTGGTAAATTGAAGTCTATTTCAATTTTCCTGCACTAAATGCCAATTTTTTCTACAGAGTGGAAGCAATGAATATATTGCATTGTTTTCCACAGGAAGGAGCATATTAATTAGTTGTTTTACACAATCTGTTCCAATCTTTCTTATGACTGCGGCGCATGTATAACATCAGAGATACAACCTGTATAATTCCTTTCTCTGAGAATATCTTATCTTTAGTAACTTACATTTACAAGCAAAACATGGATTATCAGATCCATTCAAAGTCCTCTTGCATCGAACTACTTTGAAAAGCGATCCACTTTCTTAGGTAATAAATTCTTATATATAATAATCTTTTGGAGTACATTCAGAAAACAACATGAATTTTTCAAGATAAAAAAATGGGATGTCAGATAATTGTTTGGTGCCAATAAATATGAATCATATAGACTAATATTCAGTCAATTAAAACTTCTATGTAATCCATGTGATTATATTTTTGAAAGTGCTAACTTCATTAAAACCAAATAACTTATTCTTAAAAAAATAACAATATCTATCTCTATCAAACCACCAAACAACTAAATTATTATGTGTAATTCAGCAGAATACTTCAATGTACAAGAAAGAATTATTATTATGTTTCTGTTATCATTTTTAATAAATAACAATCCATTTAAAATATACTAAACTTATTTAAAATAAAATTGTTTTCTAATCAATTTCTTACTACACCCTCAGTTAGATTTAACCCGCAATCACTCGTGCTATCAGATGTCTCACCATTACTTGCGCATTAGGTAAAATCTAACATACGGTAAAAATGAATAAAAAAACATAATACTGTCAAAAATCATTATTTATCTGGCATAAAAATTTTAAAAATCATAAATTATAATACTTTAATATTTTAGCATATATAAATAAAAAATTATGCTAACAAAATTAGTGTAAAAAAAAAATCATGTCGTATTAAAAAAAAATTATAATCTAAGGAACTGCCTCGCAAAATTATATAGTTCTCCATGTATTTTGAACATGGGAATATTATGAAAACTATGTACACTTACATTTAATATCTCACCACCATCTAGGCACAATATCTTGTCTGAATCTTGTGAAAGAACTACAGCTGCACACTGGAAGCAAGTCAGTACTTATAATATGATCCTTACACACTGCGTGATTACAACTAGTTCTTTCTTACCGGGCAGTAACACACCGGATTTTTGGGCCGACTTCACGAGAAGGTTACAGTAATGCAGGAGTTCCCACAATATTTTTTATCTTTTGTTGTAGTGAAACCGACAAATTCAGCAGCAATGGTCATCTTATCATGTGAGGGATCACAAGTGCCTTTGACAGCTCAGTCAAGTATTTTCGTTTTGGCATGAGAGAATTTGTGTCTCTTTAGGATTGTCTGACTTTATGGCCCCAATGTTCAACAAAGAACAAAATACTGTTAACGGCCATCTGTTGCTTATCCTAGTAACACAGTATTCAGTTTTTATTTTATCGATCACATCTACAGCCCCCTTGGTAAGGGGTAAATATTGAACTATGTACTGGATGCTGATATAAGTTATCAGTGAGTTCTAATGGCAACTGACTCTTATTTTTATGCACAGTGCCTGCCACAATTAGCCAGTGATTTTAGTTAAGCTCATTTGCCAATGGAATGTCATTAAAATAATTATCCATTGTAACACTTCATCCAGAGTGGTCAATAGGCTTTGTCATGCATTTTACAATACTAATTATGTCATTGCCAGTGTTATGCTCTCCCTGTGGCTGCTTACCAGGATAAAGTTCAAGATTTTTTGTAACACAGTTCTTGTATTGACTAATATGTAAATCTTGATTCAGTATTTGGCGGGTTTATTAGCAACATATTGTCTAAATCTGCATCTACCTCTAAATGCCTCTTGCATTTCACCAAGTGTTGTCAGTTTACTAACATTGAAAGTGTCCTGACACACTTTTACAAGTTTCTCAAAAACATACTTTATTGGTGTTATGATGTCTTCAGCTGCAAAGATTAATCTTTTTCTCAAATCTCATGGCTTGGACAAGTGTTTAGAAATGCCTTTTTGACATTGTTACCATAAAGAAATTTGAAGCTGTGCCATTGTCTGCCATAATTCGTCTAAGTTCGGATAGTTGGTTTTGTTGACACAGGCCAGATAAAAAACACCAAAAAAGGCTTGTATTTCACAAAAATCAGTTTGAGGGCAATCCTTATCACCCCTCGTGTACTCCTGGTACATAACTAATAATTGTTCACTTGTACAACGTATTATTTCATCCAATACATTGTCAAGAAAAAATAGTCTTCATGAATCATAAACTGTCCTAGAATAATGTGTCATGGGCTTGCCTCCAGGCAATTCAATTATTATATTTGTCTGAGATTTCTAGATGATGGAGGCTCACGCACATTCCACTTGGTAAATTCATCCCTTTCCACATAAGGTCCTTGATTTGATGCATCAGGTAGAGTACTTACCCAGTCGCTTTGTTTGTAACCCACCGAGTTGGTCTAGCGGTGAACGCATCTTCAGAAATCAGCTGATTTCGAAGTCGAGAGTTCTAAAGTCAAATCCTAGTAAGGCAGTTAGTTACTTTTATACAGATTTGAATACTAGATCGTGGATACTGGTGTTCTTTGGTGGTTGGGTTTCAATTAACCACACATCTGAGAAATGGTCAATCTGAGACTATATAAGATTACACTTCATTTACACTCACACATATCATCCTCTGAAGTAATAGCTGACAGTGGTTCTGGAGGCTAAACAGAAAAATAAAAACATCACTTGTTTGTGGGAAGAACTAGCTCTTGGTAAAATTGTGTTAGGTACATACTCTAAATCAGACTGCTCTGAGTTGCTGTCATGATTGTCAATTTCTGTTGGTCCATCTGATTCTGATAGGTTGTCGCCATTTTGAAGAGAAACGTTATCCTCCTGTTCCTCCTCTTTTCAACTCAAAATCTTCATTATTTCTGTTCATTGTTCACACATATTTATAAAACTTAAATTTAAATGTCGCACAACAAACAAACAAATAAATAGAATACACAAACAAATAATCCATGTACCACAAATCACTCACGTGGTTATTCGCGTCGTTAGGTTCTGCGTAACAATATAGACAACGCACAGAGCCCAGGGAGTTGTCTGCTCAAACAGGCCTCTCCGTCCGCCGACCATAAGTCTAGTCCGACAGGTCAGCCCGCCAATTAGATCTTTTCATTGCGTGCTTCTAACCCCTAGGGCGGGGTAACCAAGCCCGAATTGTCGTTCCTGGACTTCAACCCGGAAGCCGGGATTTGGTATTGACGCCAATACCTCTAGTGAGAGCACCCTGTGTAGGGGACTCACACCGAGTCTCGGTCTTTTTCGCGAAGGGATGAGGGAGTCCCAGTGCCTCATCAATGGCGCCCATCCGTGCAAGCACAGACGAACGGCAGCCCCGCAAGGGGCTGTCCTTCAACCTATCGTCCCCCATCCTTCCTCGCTTTGTGCTGTAGTATCCGTGTCACAAAGTCAGTTACAGCACGAAACCTCTCTGCCCCTGATAACATACAGTCTATGATTGGGTCAACTGTAAGGGGCCCAGTCACCAAATCACAACAGCGACGTTCAGCAGCCCACGTCCGGCAGTCGAACACGACGTGTTAGAGTTTAACTAACAAACGGTGCACGTTCTCACACCTCTCCAGTCCAATAGTACCAACACTGCCTAATTTACCCAGTCTGTACGAAAACAAGCACACAATTACTGTTCTAAGAAATTGACAAAAAGACGACAAAAAAACCCTTTAAATAGTAATATTTATACAAAGATTTAAAATGTCAGATTTAACCTAACAGTAAGCGGAAAAGGTCAGATACGTTTGGCAAATTCATTTAAATTCTTCTTACATATTTTTTTAAAATGTTGTTTACTGTATTAGTATGGAATTTCACCATTTCTACTTTTTAATTTTTTTTTTTAAATTTTCATTATGATTGCTCTGATCAAGGTCGTACTATGATTTCCCTTGATTCATCCAACAAAATTGTGATGGAGTTTTTTTTTCTTATCCATGGAGAATTGTATCTACCAGTCTCTGATATGGTCAATATTACGCATTGATCTGAATTAAATATATATTTATTTGTTAATTCAATACAATTATTTCTATAAACAAAATTAAGTGCTAAAAATGTAAACTTCGAAACCATCTATAAAATATATGCGATAAGCAAAACGGTAAATGCAAAACTGTATACGTGTGCAGACCACCAAATTAAGGTGAAAATTATTTCTTCGATCCGTTAGTCTTGTTTTTCCAGAATCCCGGGTATATTATTAATCCGAGCAGGAACGAAAAATTTGCCTTCATGGGCGGTTTACACCGTCGTATAAACGTTTGGAACGAGCCTCATTTCCTCATTTGGACCCATACTTTAAAGCGGATATAAAACAGTTGATGGCGGGCGTCGTTTTCGAAGACAAGTAAAAATCCGTGCGCCACAGTATTTACAGAAAACACCTTTGATAGTGTTAGTTAACAGGGAAGTACCTCTCTACGAACAACCGTTCAGAATTAGATATATGAAATATGTCTATAAAATAAAAATATTGAAAAACGTATGAATTATTTTTATATAAATAAACAATTTTCTATAATTAAAAATAATTTTAGCTTCAATTAATACCGTGTATTTGTTTTTTTGTTTATTTTTATAATTGTAAGTAATTAAATTTTTTTAGAATCATTTATGTAATATATAAGAGCCAGAAAATAAATAAAATTATGTTATCTGTTATGAAAAACAGTTTTATTCAATTATAGTAGTGTAGATATGGAGGTCCTAGGACAAACTTCGTCTAATTCAGCCACTTTGGCAGGTGGTCGTCCTATACCACTTCAGAATCCGAAGTACGGCTGCCTGAAATTTTCCGTATAATACTCCTGTGACGGATTCGACAATGTGTTTTCCTGCAAGACTTGCAGCTCCCACTAGGCTATACCAGTTCTCAGTCCGATAGAAATCTCCAGTAACATCGCCGATAACTGTCTATCTATTGCACGTATATGTTCGATGGTGGTGGTCGATTCGTGGCGGAGTCATGTTCCTGAGCGATTTGAAATTATCGTTATCGTATGACATTGTCTATTGATAACGTCTACGGATCGTCGTTATCGATTGGATTGCCGGGTTCCAAATAATTGTGTCCGGTAAAGTTCGTACTAGAGTGGCAGAAATAATGCATTCCTACGCTTTATATACAAATTAATCAACCCCACTACTATTCCCGCCAATTGTTAAAATTGGCGGGAACAAATTCAAACAGTTTGGTTACTTATTCGAGTCTTTTTCCAAAACATTCAGCTCCCTGTCTGACAATCGAACCCAGCTTGACGAGACTGTCGGGCAGGGCGACGGGCTCGCAACGAAATTGGAAGTCACGTAGTTGACAGCCCGCAAAGGGCATGGAGATAACGATATTTACAAGCGTTCGTGGGCGTTGGCGGCGGCGACGCGGCTAATAAAATTCTACAAACGTATGGTCGTAAAACGTTTTTAGCCCATTGGAACAAACAACATTGGAAATTTACTATTTTTTATGAAATCGTTTGCTTCGTAACTGCAATGGTGTGAGCGGCTGACGTCGAGAAGAGCTGCTGTCAGGCAGGGGATTTTTCTAAATCTTTTGGAAAAAAATCCGAACCAGTAACCTAACTGTTAGGATTTTTTCCCGCCAATTGTTAATTGTGGCGTGAAAATTATTACAATGTCAATTATTGTAATGTCGTTATTATCGAATGCGTGTTTGTACAAATGAGATATCAACGAGTATAATGTGGAACAATTAACAACGAACGTTTATATTGCGCTTGTTTAGATCATATGAAGCAATTACGATTAACTGTGGCCGTGACAGTAAGAAAATGTGTTTAACAATACTTCATAATACTATGAAGACTGTAGACGACGTAATTATAGTATTTAGTATCAATAAGAAAAATTCTAAAAAGCTTTCTTTTATGGATCCAGGTTTAACATCTATTCATAATTATCCGAGCTTTGGAACTAATGATAAGTATCCTTACATCAAAGATCAAGGAAGTGACAACAACGGCTGGATCAATTAGTGCAACAAATAATCCTTCAGAAGGATAACCATAATTTGTGATAAAAAAAATTTATATAAAATCATTAAACACGTTGTTCCACTCAACAGCTGGAAACGTTAATATGAGAGTCATAAAATTTGGAAAATTCATTTAAGAATTTAATAATGTATCATAAAATGAATGAAGCTATAAAGCAATAGAAACAACCGTCTCAAAGACAAAGTTGGGATTAAAGATGAAGTAAAACAGAGTGAAATATCTAACATGTAGTCTTAGAGTGACTACAAGACTGGGATAATGGGTATTGTCAGGAGAAAAGGGGGAGAATTCACGTGTTGGCTTGGCGATGTAAACTTTCCTTCTACCGCACCTATTCTACACACACTGCCTAAGAAAATTAGCAGTCAGCATTGTGAAACAGAAATTTTTTTTTTTTTGTTTTAATCATTATATATACTTATGTTTTTTTTTTACTTAATAGGAAGGAACCTCAAGGAAGTAGAAAATAGGAAGGAAGATTTCATAAAAAAAGGTAAAATGCCTTGGCTGTAACTGGATTTCAACAAATACAAACAGATGAAATGGTGAAGGTAGAATAAAGCCCTTACTAATTTTGCTCAGTTAATTATAGTAATAATTCATAGATTTTATTTAACTATTATTTCAATTTTATAACAACCTACCAGTAGTCATGAAATTATATCATCAAAAAAATTAATATTATTTCTAAAAAATAAAAAAATAAAATTCTGTGTGTTATTAAAAAAGCTTATGAAATATAACCTACAATATTTACTAATAAAAATTTTCTCTCGCTTAAATAAAACAAAATTATAGTAATTATAAACACATATAATATAAACGTTATAAAATTTCAAAATTAACCGGAACCAATGGTTATCTTTGAAAAATAACTGAGGTAAATAATAGAGCCATGCTGAAAATAAAAACATACAACCAGTAATGCTTTGCATTTACAATCAATCATCAGTAGATTTTCGTGTTAAAGAAACATCAATACAATACATCGAGACAGTGGAAAATAAAATCCCAGTTCTTTACATTGAACTATTTCTCAGAAGTTCTGTTGAAGGTTGTCCACACAGCCAATTTTATGCAAAATGAAAAATACAACAAAGAAACATCAATATCCATTAAAACAAGAGGGAGAAATGAAGGACTTGTTAATAATCTGGACTTAGATATCGAACAGCCTATTTGTAAAGTGCTTTAAATCAATTCTGTTATTTTCTATGACTACATCAGCAAGAATTTAGATTTGTTTACTTTTTTTGAGAGATATATAAAAAATTTAAACATGACAATCATTGAAACAGAATTTCACAATGTAGAGTAGTTATTAAAGGATTTTTTTAAAAAGTTCCGTTTTTATTTAAAATATTTCTGATAATTTTTTAAAATATATATGCAATTAATAACACCTAAAAGCTACTTGGTATGACATCATGTAAACTTTGTATTGGTCAAAAAAACCTTTTTAAAAATTTCATAAATAGTTATTGTTAATATTTGACTGAATATAATTAGGTTATAAGTAATTACATGTTCATACAGTTGATATTTTATTTCCTAATCACGGCATTAAAAATTAAAGGACCTTACCATTTTTTTAGTTATTAGAATTATTTTTGATTTTTTAAGTTACAAAAAGGTTTCCGATAGGAAACTATAAAATAACGTCGTCAAATTGAACGTTACAGCCCATAAATGGGACGTAATGGACATTCA
This sequence comes from Lycorma delicatula, assembly GCF_047948215.1. Lineage (NCBI taxonomy): Eukaryota > Metazoa > Arthropoda > Insecta > Hemiptera > Fulgoridae > Lycorma > Lycorma delicatula. The sequence goes on from NC_134458.1 coordinate 120,255,298, forward strand.
TGGTAATCACATTATGATTCATGAATGAACCAGTTAATTTAATTTCAAAATCAACCGATCGGGTATGATTTTGTAATTGACTACTGAGTCGAGAGGTATCGATCGAATATAGTATATATAACGATATCTTTGTGCAAGTCCAATAATGTTTATCGGTGTCTGGCGATAGGAGAAATTCACAGCATGAGAAAGGGGATAGGCCAATCAATGATAATTTAATTCGGGGAAGTAGAGAGTGACGGATGCCCATCCATTTTCTGCTAATTTATGAGCGAGAAATTTGCTTGTCGAGGAACAACTAAAATTTCCTAACTGTAAATAGTTTTTTTAATTTTATACCTTATTATACGTCTCATCGTTTTATATTAAAAAAGGCGTTTCCCAAATTCCATAATATAATAGCAACCAAAAAAATCCGAAATAAGCACATTTTTCATATAAGTTATCGATTCATAAATAAATAATTTTAACAAACAATTATATCATCAGTATTTTAATGGTAATAACAGAAATATATCAGTAATCTTGAATAATAAAGTAATAATTACAGATTTTTTCCAGTTTTTGTAATTATACATGTTAAAATATATGAAAATAGTTTTTAACGAGGCCGAATAAACTGCGTAAAAAATTAAAAGGAGATAAAAATTATTTAGAAAAAGAAATTAAAGAGAAATAATATACAAATTACCGCTATTCAGGAGAACTGAAGTGAGTTAAAGAAAGAGCGATATACGATTAGAAAGTGACAGATGCGGAAGACCTATTGTTATTTTTTACCGTTGAGAATTGTTAATTATAAACACGTGGAGCAGAGCCGAGGTTTAAAATTACACACGCTTTGAGAAATCAGGAAATCTATATCTACTAGAATGAATTCCTAGATTATTAATGTGTATATGTTGTGTATGCGCGCACCCGCATGTGCACGTGCAAGTCAATCACCTGTCAGAATTTTGGAAATATTCCAAACATGTTATTTGTTTGAATTTTGTCTCGTATATAAACAACACAAATACACGCTAGTATAGACTACGTATAAAAACATACACATACAAAATGCAATACAAAATGTACCCCAACACCCACTCATCAGTTAAAATTAAAACAATTAACACTAATTTAACAACTGTCAAACATGAAAATCTAGCAATAGCTTTATCTTAAAAAATAATAAAATGTGCGTTAATATTCTTTACTACGTACCGATGATTAACTTATCACATAATACAATAAAAGTAATTTGAATAAAATTTATGGCAATTCAATCGAAGGATTTAGAATCTTAACAATAAAAAAATTAAATAAGATCTAAAAAAAGTTTTTAAAATGAATTAGTCTAACCAGAAGTAGACGTGTTATAATATTTTTTTATTACAATTCTAAGACTATTATTCTTCCTTTTTATCATCAAGGTGAAACAGTCTGTTTATCTTTCATTTTCTACGCCTTAATGTTGCTTAAAAAAGAGATATTGGTGATTGTTATCATGAACCACGTTAAAAAATGCTTTTTCTTGAAGAGTTAGATGAAAAAAAAACCTGGGTTTTATACCTACTAGCTATTACCCGCGGCTTTGCTCGCTTCGATTTGTATAGGTTTTAATGTCAAATTTTTTTAAATTAAATTTTTATTAAAATTCTACTATAAATTAAAGGTTGATGTTTTAGTGGACGTATTGTAGGAAACTGGTCTATTTAGTCTGGTGAGAATTTTGGTCTCTGGTGCGCTCTATGATAATATTACCAATTTAATAAAATAAAACGAAAATATTTGAATCCTAGATACAAAATTTAATTTACAACAAATTATCTTTCATCAAATGATTTTATAGCTTTTGAATTTGTTAATAAATAGCACAACATGTAACTTACCGAACAATGTGTTTGCATGCTTGTGTACAACTTTAGACTTTGAATAGACCGTGAAATTATAAAAACATTGAGAACATTACGCAAACGGAAAAAACCGAACAAATGTAAAAAATTAAAACTCGTGTGCACGCAAACATAAGTTGAGAAGACAAAGTATTTTGATCGAATTTGAACGATTTAAAACGATAGTGAAAGTAGACTGGATTTCATCTCCTAGAATTCAATCAATATTCATTACATACTGCTCTATCTCCCCCTTTATAAAATTCCCAAACTGAATCTTCTAAAAATTACAAAATAATTTTCAAAGGAACGTCTAAATAATAATTTTCATAACTGTAACAACTTTGGTTCCTGAGCTGTACAAGTTTCTTAAAAAAATGTTCTATCTCCTTATAGACAGAGTTTTCCAAAATCCTTACTGGGTATCTAGATTATAAAAACAATACTCTCAAAAATTTTCAAACTGCTAAGTTACGCAGTTTGAACCGTGCGTTGATGAGTCAGTCAGTCAAGATACTTTTATACTCGTATATATACTAGCATCTCCGTCGAGACTTCACCCGCGCTATTTGGCTACTTGCGTTTCCTGTTGCAGTCAATTTTTTTTATTTTTTATTTTATGTTTTTTAGTCAAATAACCGGAGGTAGATGCAGCCAGTCGCGAAGTGAATAATGTAACAGTGGCTGTGTTGGTTGGGCCGCCGCGCCATACACCGTCGCACCCCTTAATAAATCGAAATTTAAAAAACCCGAAAATGGTTTTTAGATATTTATCTGAAGTATATTTCAAAGCTCAAACCTACTGAATATGTCTCGTTTACTACAGTCGGAAATCGGGAAAATTTTTCAATCATTGTTCGAATCTTTTTACCTTTCTTAATCCTTTTTAGGGTCGAATTTTGAAAAATATAGAAATCTGTTTTTAGATATTAACTTTAAGTCAGCGTGCGCGCACGCGCGCGCGCACACACACACACCAAAAATTAAATCTTCATTTGTTATCGATAAATTAGAAACAAATAATAAATTTCATTGTTACTCCATGTTAACCCTCTTAACTCCGAATTTATAAAAAATCCATTATTAATGTGTACTTACACCGTAAGAAGAACGTGTATACAAATTTTCATCAATTTATCTTCAGTAGATTTTGGTGGACGTTGATTATGAATCAGTCACGACATGTTGTTTCATATATATAGAGTGATTCACGAAGAATGTAACAAACGTTCAGGATATGTTCTACTCGTAAAAAATAAAGAAAAACGTACATGGAAACATAGTCGGCTGACGAAAGCTTTTGCCCTGATTTCTGCGCCTTCGGTAAAATTAAGCTAGACAGTAATTCTTGGGTCTCAAATTAAGGAGTAAATTTAATGATTTTATAAAACATCTGACCTGAAAATTTGTAAAAAGGTTCTATAAGTGTATTTTTAGTAGTTTTGGAGGCATCTGTATTAAAAGACAAAAGACTGGGGTCGAAAAACACACTATTTTATGTTTGGCGAAAAGTAACTTTGTTAGAAGGGTAATAAACACAAGTTTTAAATAAAGCTTATAGAAAATTGAATTCTGAGTAAAATTGTATGAATAAACTCATTTAAGAAACCTTTTAAGAATTTTTAAGTTCATTAAAAACAAAACGTTATGTAATGTATCAGATTTTTCACTAGGTATTAAACAAAACAAAATTTTCAATAATAGAAAACTAAAGTATTAAATATTTTTGAAAATAATAAATACAAACACAAACAATAAAACCAACTTATGTTAAATAATCTGCTGAAAATGACCTCCGCCACAGTGAATACAGCACTCTGCCCGTATAACTTGTATTAAGTTGTACAGCACTGAGAATTCTAATTGCTAATTCTTCTTTTGCATTACATTTTTGTTCACTCTGTTATACAATCTTCGTGAATCATATATATATGCTATATTTATCCAGTTAGGATTAGAATTCATTTGTACATTGAACTGTGGGTTTTAATAACACTGTTGTATCATTTGCATAGTTTCATAATTTTAGTTAACAACGTGATAAAAAAAAACGGGTTTAATTCAGTTTGAATTAAACAATTTTAATTCAAACTGCAATAAATCTCGGTTTTTGGTTGGATTGCGGTGATTCGGGCTGGTACGAAAAATATATTTTAGAATTCAGCGTACCTTTTTCAGCGTAAAAAGAGATCAGAAGTTAAAGTTAGAAAGAGAAATTAAGAAACAACTCTATTTAATTTTTTAATTACATTTAATTTTCCAAAGTTAAAAAATCTAAGAAAGACACTACACAATTCTCTTCGACCATTAGTGGTTTTTAGCGATTGTAAACGACAAAAACAGTTCCAAAAATTACATTTATTAAAAACAACAATAATACTAGGGATAATATTTCTCTAGTATAGTAATAAATTGGTTTTCCCGTTGCCTTATTTAATAAGCAGAATATACTTTTGCTTATCTACGGGACAAACTTAACGAAATGACAATCATTTCTACAAATACCACCATCGCTTTGTTCATCGCATCCATTGAAAGAGTAACATGGTGAAAAGAAACTGTTCAATATACACCTTTCTTTTGCACCACCGTTTAATACATACAGAGCCTCTAATCAGTACGAAAGATTAACACAACGATCCTAAAATCCAAAACAGAAATCTGCAGATGAAACGTACGAGTAAAAAAAAATCTAAAATAAATTATACGAAAAAACCATGAAATAAATAATAAATAAAATATAATTAAAAATAAATAAATAATAATAGTAAAACATACCATAGATGTCATTTTATGTTTTAAATAATTTCGAATCAATGGCTTTTCAACTGAAACAATATTTTTATAAAAAGTTTTAAACATTATAATTCTAGCATTAATAACAAAACCACATAATTAATTCTTAGACAAAAAAATATTAAAATAAATTTAATAAAAAAAAAAAAAAATGTTTGACTTTCGCATTTTATCCCATCACGGAACACAAACACGCCTCTTCCGTATTCCCATCAAAAATAATGTAATTAAAAAAAACTATTTATTTGGATTTAACACAAATATATAAATATAATATAAATCGGACTCCCATACACTTAATCTTATAACACAATTAAAAAAAAATAAAAATAAATTTTTAAATAAAAAGACAAAGGGAAACAAAATTAATAAGCACGTTTTAAAGGGAATTATTTAATAAAAACCGCAATTTTTAAACAAAAAAAAAACTGAATATATAACTTTAATTCTTAATCAGATTTCTTAATTTAAAATGAATAATTTATAATCTTATCATCTGTTAATAAAATAGATGATAAGATATGAATTAATTACCTATTACTGATAATAATGTGATAAGTCTGTTAAGAGAGTAAAGCAGTTCCTTCTATACATAAAAATCTAAAGCATTTTTAAATCGCCTTGTATATGTTTTATAATAAAATTGTCTTGTACATATAAATGCACATATTAATTAATAATAATATCACCCTAAATTTGTTTAATTAAACATAATTAAAACACTGCCTTTATTATTGCAATAACTTTGTATAATTAACGCATGAATCACATAAATCAATCTTTTTTTATATTAATCTGACACTATGAGATTATTTAAGAATAATTTTTTTCATAAACTGATAACAATTGATTGTAACTCAAAATACTTGTTTTTACCATGAAAATATATATTATAGCTATTTTTAAACATAATCACCGTTGGCATACCAGTTTTGACATTGCAAGAGACAAAATTTCTGACTCGTCATCGTCTATCCCCTGCCTCTTTAAACTTGTCGTAGACAATTTGGTGAAGGTCGTAATGCAAGCGTTTTCCATTAAAGTTTTTATTTATTTTCATTAAAAATATTATAAAAGTCAGATGGGGCGGGATTCAGATGGTACACAAATCTTCCATAACTTTTTATTAAAACTTTTCTAACCAAAGAACATATTTTCGTAAATAAGACTTATCTCTTTAGTGAGGAGACCACGCCAACCAGTTTCATATATTTTTTTACAATTTCGCATGGGGTGTCTTTCTGCGTTGATGGCAGATAATGGGATCAAAGATTCATTTTTCAGTCTCAAAAATTGTTAATGATGATAGATGAGCGTCCAGTTTTTGCTTCATTATGCACGGTGAATAATCGACACCGATTCCGTACATTTACATCGTTTATAACACCACCTTTCAATGCCAAGAATTTTAGCCGGGGTAATTTCCGCCCAGCTCATGGTAAAGAGATGAATAACTTTTGCATTTCAAAAATTGATCACCGATCCGACCTTCCTATAATCGGAATTGGTGGTCGACAAAGCGAATAAAATGCTATTGGAAAATAAGTCTGATATATTCAAGAGGTTGGAGCTAATCGATAGTACCACAGATAAGTCAAAAACGTACCCCTCCATTAAAGATTGAAAACCAAAACGTTAACAACAATTCTTACCTTAAAAATGAATTTCGTACATAATAACATTTAAATTCCGTCGTATGTGAACTACATACAGTTCTGGTTTTTCCCCATTTAGTGAAAACAGTGTATGCAATATATTATTTCACGACAAGAGAGAGAAAGCGCAATAAATTCCATCTATCCAAATTTTTCTATAACTGTGATATAAGTGAAGCATATTTAGGATTAAATATCATTTGTATTTCGGGGTTCTTGGCATGTTGATGTGCAACTATATATTTGGTTCATCGAAGAAAGCAACGCAAAACCCACTTTACTACCAATTTTTTGAGCTCGGATGCAGAAAGAAATGAAAAAAAAGTTTGTCTCTAATTTTTATGTAATAAAACAGTTGAAAAATGTAGAATAAATATCTAAGGAGTAGAAATAAAGATTTTAAGTTTTACCCGTTAAAATTTACCGATTTTAAATACCAAAAATCAGAAGAAATTATGAATGGCATATGAATTTACTGATATGAAAAAAAATCAGTGTGAAAATACATAAAAATAAAACAAAAGTAATAAAATATGGAAAAAGAAGGATAATAAGTAATTAAATATTAAGTTATAGAAATATTATAAGTAATATTATAATATTAAGTAATATAATATTAAGTAATATTATAAGTAATAGAATTTTTTGAGTTACGGGAATAAAATTACAAAAGACGGGTCGACGTAAAACAGATTTATAAAACTCAGAAAGGACAGATGTCATCCAAAAAATATATGTTACTATCTCATAAGAATTAAAAAGAAATTCTTGAAAATATTTATATGAAATTTAGCGATCTATGGGAGCGAAACATACAAAAGGAAAAGTTGAAAAGAAAAGAGTAGAAGCGTGCGAAATGTGATGTTAAAGGAGAATTTTGAAAATTAAGCGGATAGATAAAACTCAAAATTAAAAGTTCTTAAGATGAATAGGATATGAGAGAAGATCGAGGCCGAATTTTGCTTATAAGCGAATTACAGTAGGCTGGTGATATTCATTATATTAAAACATTCAGGTGTAGTTTAATAAAGGATATGTAGATTGTACAACTGTACAGAAAGACGAAGATTAAAATGTATTAAAATCAGATAATTGAGGATGCATGATGTAGTAATTATTTTAAAGTTTAAGAATTAATAGAGAAAAAAAAGGAGAATAGGGAATAAAAATCAACCAGTCTACTAAAAAAAAAATTCCTGGAAATGCGGGTTTACATGTTCTGAAGGAGTATAGTTAAAAAAAATAAAAAAAAAATAAAATAAAATAATTTAGAATTGATTAGATGTTTTTTCACGTGAAATATACCCTAATGCTCATTGCACATAAAGAAGCAGAAACGTTACACATGTAAGTGTAACCGGTATAGAATAGCAGCGGAGCAAAGTTAGATACAAACAGAACAGTATAATTATATTTAAAAATACACAGTTTAGCCTTATTTATCTATAAATACAACAAAAAGAAAATAACATCTAATGAATAATAATAGTTAAATACAACCCTCATAGTTTAATAAATTTCTGTACTGGCCTACACTATGATAGTTAGTTAGTTCTATACACATATTAACTACGACAAACATATGTAGTGTAGAATGTACAGCGCTTTAATCTATCGAAGTTTGCCGCCTAAACATAGAGGTTCATTAGCTGCTCCAGTTGAATATACCATTATTTTTTGTTCCGCTTAGTTATTCTCCTACTACCGTACTAAGTATTACAACTCCTTACTATTACGTATATGTTTGTAAAGTGTGTGTGTTTGTGTGAATCAGTTTTGAAGTTTACTTTTGTTATATATATATATATATATATATATATATATATATATATATATATAAAACAACAGTGCAATAATGCAACAGTTCTGTAACTAATTAATTCCAACCTCCATTATTACTACTACCGGTAACCAAGGAAAATTATTCAACCACTGGAAAATTATTATGATAAAACAAACTATTTACGAGTGTTATAACTTTTTAATAATGTCAGTAACATCATAACAGTCGTTGTTGTTGTTCTATATTGACTAGAAAAGTATTTTTAAAATGTATTTCATTAAAACCAGCTCTAATTTAAACTATTAATAACAAAATATATATCTACAATATAAATAATTATTCAGTTTCAATTTAATTAATTTTGTTGTAAATTAACCTTCCGTTATTTGTCTGCCACCCAGATTTTCATGATTTTACTTTCCTGATATCATAACTCTAGTCTAGAGCTATGCTGCAAGAAGGAAAGCACGGTAATCATTCGGAAAATGGGTATGGTTTTTTTTATATACCTCGACGTTTCACGACCCAGGCTCCAAAAAAAAAAAAACAAAAAAGTGGGGGATAAGGCGTACGTATGAATGTACGTGTTGGAGTGTTTGAAACTTAATAAATTTTGACGATAAACTGATTTTGATGTAATTTGGTACAGAGACTCCTGTATATGGGACAATTTGTCGGTAAACATTTGTGGTCAATATCTCCAGCGGGTAGAGGTAGATAGTTTCTTTGGGGTCAATTTTCTCAAAAGTATTCAAACATGACATTCGGTGATGTACATTTACTTTATATTAAATTCAGTACATTCGGTACATGCTTATCATTTCATTTTAAAAAAACTCCCCAAATTCTCTGCTCCAAAAGTCAACAAAAAAAATTATTTATTTATTGCATAGTTTTTAATCGATTTAATTTTTTTTTGGTTTTTAAGTACAGTAGTGCAAGTGCAAAAAAGTAAAAACTAATTACATTGGGGACACTATAATGGGGGTGAGGGAGTCGATCAAAGTTTAAAAATATCGATTTTTAGCAAGTTTTTACTTGCTTTTCTTTAACTCACAATTTTTTTTCTCATGTTAGTCCACAAATATTGCATCCTTAATTTAAAAAATATCCTGACATTGCCGATCGATCAAATTTTGCAGTTACTAAGGTCGGGTGACAATACTATATTCCACCATTACTTTTGCAAAAGTCCCCTCGTACGAGAGTAAATTAAGGATGAGGGTGTAAAATCTGCAAAACGGCTATGTGGGATATTTGGGGTCGCAGATGACATAAAAACTTCACTACGAAAAAACTTCACTATTTCGTTACTTTATTTAGTAAATGTTTGAAAACTTGTTTGATATTTTATAAATATATTAGAAATTTCAATATATGATGTTATCTTTTGAAATCCAAATTAACCTACCAATTAAACTCATGAAATCTATGATAATAATTTGGTTAAAGACTAAAAATATAACGCAAATTTTTTTTTAATTTTGAAAAATTTTTGTAATATCTTCATGTATATTTTTCCACTATACAAGAATAAATAACCAACGCCAGGAAAACAACTTTCCTAAAAATAACTTTCCAAAAATGAAAGTACCTTTTCCACAGAAAATACTAACAACTTTGTTGTTTGTTAGCTTTGGCTTACTACGAAGGAAAACAGCGAAAAACAATAATTAGGAAATTATCTATGTTCTCCCAGCTTAGATTATTTTTCTTCTTGAATTTGTCCTTTATCTTATCCCAGAATAGATCACCTTTGATTTTCATTGCCCCTTTTAAGTACGGCTCCCTTTTGATAAAGTAAGATGATATTTTATAAATATATTAGAAATTTCAATATATGATGTTATCTTTTGAGATCCAAATTAACCAAACATTTAAATAATACTATATTCCAATAAGCATTTCTAAACATTTTCCGGTAAATATATTTGAAACTCGTCATTCTTTGAAACGGTACGGAATAATTTTGTGACACAAGAGTTGTGAGTACAGACTTAACATAGATGCAACAAAGTTCTTTACACCTCCAGAAACAAAGTTATTACAAAGTTGTTGGCGTTCGCCAACAAACTTTATTGGTGAAAGTGGCGTTTGTTGAACAAACGCCAATTTCGCCGAGATGTACATTTTTAAAGTAGTCGTAGTCGCAAGGATCAGATTTACGAAATTCGATAATATTGAATTTCATTTATGCACGGTCATTCGAGATGACAATTATTTTTTTGGAAACGTGAAATCTCAGTTTGAAACACAAGGATGTAATTACTAACAAAACGTTTTTACATTGAAAAATCCTATAGTTAAAGATGGTATCGACCAACTTATGGAATTTTTAATAAATTCTAATTAATATAAAATCGAATTATAATATCGGCAAATTGCTGAAATGGCAGCGTTTTTTGGGAGTATATAACAAGGAACAAAGAAATGTTTCATGTTTACTATTCCCGACCGAACACAAGAAACATTATTCCGACCGTTTGTCAACATATTGCATATGGAACAGCAATATTATCCGACAAAAGACAGACACATAATGGCATTTGCTAAATTTAACAGTTATCTCTCTGAAATTTTTGGGTTACACAAAAATTATCAAGCGGTAAAAGAGGTTGGAGAAAGAAAAAAATTATGTAACGGCAACCGGGATATTAGAGAAATATATGTGTGAATTTCTCCGGCAACGATAGCTAAAAAACGACGCTAACCGTCTATGAAGCGGTACTATTTGATATCGTGACTTTCTGGGCTTTAAAATTGGTAAGCTTATTAGCAAACAGTTTGTAAGCAACATAAAAAGCTTGAAATATGTATGCAAATTATGCATGATAAATGCTTAAAATATGCATGAAAAGAGTCAAAATATGCAACTTTAAATAATAAAAAAATAGTAATTTTTGGTTTTTTATTTCAAAATCAGCATACAATTAGTAAAGTAGTTGAATAACATATCGATAAATTTTATAATTAACTCTTATTTAACATTTTGTTACTTTTGTAAACATAAAAATTCAGGTACTGTTCCAAATATTCGGTAGTAAGATTGTGTCTTCGTTCACTCAAAATATTTTATAAGTGGCAAAGGATCGCTCCACATCCACGGAGGTAACTGGGCAGTATTTGAATTTGAGTGCTATGTTAGCACTTATTGTTTATGGCAAATGTTCACTCGTCCCATTAATAAAGTTATCAATTTGACACAAAGGTTCAAAGCCTGGGTTTTGTTCAAAACTTTCAAATTTTTCTTTAAGATTAGACAGTAATGCCTCTTGCAATACGGAGTTCATTTGGTGGATTTTGTTCATTAACTGAATACATTCAGTCAACGCCAAACCCTGAATTTCAAGCTTTTTAATACTTGCAGGTATGTGGGAAAAATGAGTGCTAATCACAACTACTTTTTTTTAATATTAGAATCGTTAAATGCTTCCTTGGACTGACAAACTGCCATAGCCTCTGCACTATCAATATCGTTTACTACACCTTTGATGGCTTCGAAATGTTCATTATAAAACAGTACAGCTTCAATCCACGTTCCCCATCGAGTTACCACTGGATCGGGATGTAAAGGAACATCTGGCAGTTTTTCTTTAAGCCTTACTGCAAGCAAGTGTCTTATGAAACACTTTCTTTGGTGATGAAACCAGTTTATTTACATTTCCAAACGTGGATCGCACTTCTTCAATGAGTCGATGTACTCCGTGAGCAAAGCACGTCATATGAATCAGATTCGGATAAAATACTTGGAGAGCTTTGGCTGTCTTGATCATATAGGGAGCAGCATCTGAGAGAAATATAAACACCCTTTCACCTGCAGAAGATTCAGGAAATATTTTTTTAATACCTTCATTCACAAATCTGGCGATCGTAGAATGATTTGTCTTTTCAAGGTTTTTGCAGGTCACCAAATAGGAAGAAGAAGGCTCTAGTTTTAATACACTGACAATTAAATTCGTAATATAACGGCCAAAAATGTCGGTAGTTTCATCAGCTGAAATCCAAGATAATGCTATCCTTGAGTTTATTGGGTATTTCTTCCAGAACACTGAGCATACACTGAACAGAACATACACTGTTGGTGTGTAATTTTTACTCAATGTTGATTTATCTGGTATATTTTGATTTAAGCAATATTTTCGCAGAAAATCTTCGAAGGTAGGATTTGTATAAGTTTGTGAAGAGGAATAATACTTGTAAGCAATGCTTCACGTAAATCCATGCTAAAGTGGTTTTTTGTTTACCTTTGGAAGTGAAATCACTGCAACTTGCCGCTGTTACAAATTGTTGTCGTGGGCCTTTCTTTTGCAATCCTGCGATATGAAGACTTATTTTGACATGTTGGTCTACTTGAAACTTTTTGTGCACGAAATATGTTTCTCGCAAACTCGACAATATAAAACATTTCCGTCGTATGCAAATGTTTCAGGATAGTCGCTATCCACGAAAAGATACTTTTTTCGGGAGGTATGGTACTCATTAAACTTTACAAAAACAAATAAAAAACTAAACTGATGCAATGAACCCATCAACAATAAAATACGTAATTTAACTGCCTAGTGGGAGGTGTGCTACAGTAGACATGCGCGACGCAGAATGGTATCGTCCGTCCTCTTCTCGCATTGAGTCTGTGTTTTACTTCGCCTCATAATATTATTATCCTACCAAAACAATAGACGCGCGGCTGCTAAGTGCGCACTAAGAACCGTCAGGCTAATAGGTTAGGTCGGCTACAACTTAAGATTTCATTTTTATTTCTATTAACTATCTAGTTAATAAATGAAATATTAAGTTGTAGCCGGGTACCTACCCTACCGAAAAATATTGTAAATATAGCGAAAATATGCATCATCACTAGATTTTAAGGAAAATATGCAATAACCGGTGAGAATGGGCTTACTAGGCAATTGCATATAATCCGGTCTCTAGAACCGAAAAACAGGATTACGACATGTTTATATCGACATAGGGTGAGCCAGTTTAATAGATCCAACCGGATATCTCAAATTTTTTGTAGTAAGGCACTGGACTTTTAGTATGTTAAATGAGGCATGCTTGAGACCCTTTCCACCTTGTTTGATTGACAGGAAAATTCTACCCCTATATTTATGTTTTGAATCTAATGCTCTTAATCTAGAACAAGTGTCACCGATTTTATCACAGCTTAAGACCAGTGGAAGTTTCGTATGACGTTTTGTTAAATCGTATTAAACGATTTTATTCACAAGGATACACATATAAAGATTTGGAAAACTGCTGATATTTGTAGTGCGAGTATCGGCACTGTACATTATATAATCCATAATAATTTGAATTACTGCAACAGTTGTTCAAGATGGGTTGCGTTTAGTCGACTCAAATTCACAGACACTCAAATTAAAATTTTTACTGAACGTAAACTTCAATTTTAGCGGAAGATAATGAATTTTAATCGTAGATTACTTAATAACTTGTGATGAAACAAGTTTTCGTCATTTGGAGTCGGAATCTGAACATCAGAGTATGGAATTAACATCAGAGTTCGCTCACCAGGAAAAATTCAAACAGTTAGTCGTCAACCGGTAATGTGACGGTAACGTATCTTAATACTATGAAGACCAAATTTATTGCGCTTATCTAGAAGAACATGTATATTCAACAGTGAGTACTATTTTCATATGCTAGAAATTGAAATGAAACCAATAATAAGATGGAAACGTCCTCGTTCTCTTTCAAAAGATGTAATTATTCTGCATGATAATGCCCGTCCCATACCGCTCATCAGCTATTTAGAGGTAGGGCAGATAGACAGTGTGCCAAATAAGTAATAAGATTGATTTTTTTTCCAGGAACAGTTTCAAGAAACGCGCCAAATGTGATAACCATTTCACCCGCTAGATTGTGCTGAATACGCAGTCGCTTCGATCGTGTCGATAACTCACGATGACATTGAGGACATCCAACGTGTTGTGACAGATTGATGGAGGTATACAATCAGGATTTCCAGCGTTCATTCAAGAACTTCTATGATCGATGTAAACGTTGTATGGAGATACAAGAGGATTATTTTTAATCCGTGTAACTGTAAAATTAAAATTAAGTCCTTAGTTTCGATGTAATGGTAATCGTCTCATTATTTATTTGGCACACTGTGTAGGTGCTGTCATATCCACCTTACAGTATCGATTTCGCATCATCTGATTTCTTCGTTTTTTTAAAAGTCCTCTCAAACGATTTTCACGTGCCACCGAGTTAATTAAACATTAAACAGATCAAGAATGGCTCAGACACCACGGTGAACAATTCATTACTACTGAAATAAGAAAGATGGAATAAATGCCTAAATGTAGCCGGCTATTACGTTGTTAAGTGGCGTTAATTTGATCGTCACTGAATAATAATAAAAATTTTTCTAAATTCATTTGTTCCTTAATTACTGAACGATCCTCGTGTATGCTTAAGTCAAATCATTTGCTATGTGATGAAATACAAAGAAAGTTATTAAAATAATCCATAGTTCTTCAAATATCACTATCTATTGTAAAATAACAGCAGCAAATATCTTCTGTTTAAATAACCATTGAATTTTGCTGTAGACAAGGTAATATTCGTTAGAAATGATTAAAACAATTTAAAAAAAATATTATTATACTACAGAAGTACGGGTAAAATGTATTTAATGAATTACAAAATGTAATGAAAGTAACAATAGGAATAGATTACGTCATTCGGTGGAACGTAACTTGTGAATATTAATTTTTTTTTTTTAAGAATTTTACTCGCACACAGAGCGGTTAAAATTTCATACTGATTACATCTGTTAACGAATGATTCTATAAATAAAAACGAATGTATTAAGTATTGACGTTTTATCATTTAACAATATTTGTCGTTTTACTTTACATCTGGAAACAGAGTTGTAGTGGGAGTTTTGTCTCCATTTTATAACGGTCACAACCGGCCATCTTATATTTAACCGGACAGCTAGCTATACTTTTTCCCTCATTCTCTTGAAAATGATACAATTACATTTAAATAACTCTTCCGATTTAATTATACTAGAATTGTGTGCATTGACACATTGTCTCTTATTAAAAATAATTCTAAAAAATGTTCAAGTTGAAAAAAAATACATGGATATTATATTCCAGTTTTTTTTTTTTTTAATCAAGTGATATTTAATAAAACCAGTTTTTGAAGTGTTCAGGTCAATAAATGAACAAATTCTTAATTTGGTTTATGTATATATAAATAAAATTCTGTATATATTCTTACAGATGAAGAGAAATAGATGTTGACGCTATAAGAAAGTCCTTTTAATTTTCAATTCATCTAATCTTTTTTTTAATTTTTTTTTTACTTATTTATTTGATTCTATCCGTTACTTTATTTTTACCACATTTTCTACGTTTATACGTAATATTCTTATTTTAGTGTTAAGAAACAAGTTCTTTAATATTTCAACTTTGTTAAATTAGTTCACGCGCGCGCGCGCGCGCGCACACACACACACACACACACACACACACAGAGAGAGAGAGAGAGAGAGAGAGAGAGAGAGAGAGAGAGAGAGAGAGAGAGAGAGAGAGAGAAAGATTTTATATGGTGACAAGATGCAGTTAAATTATTTATACTGCATATTTTGTATCTAGTTTTATTATCATTCTTTTTACATGTCACTCAAGTCATCACCTTTAACAGTCACAGTGCCTAATGTGAGCTACATTTCCTAAAACATGCAGTACCCTGAAATACGAAATAAAAAAATAAAAACATTGAAACATTAATGATGATGAAACGAGTTCTGCATTTTAAATTGAATTTATTACTATTAATATTTAAGCTTATGCTCTTTTATTTTATTTAACAAAATTTTTATGTTTTTAACAAATTATATATTTTATTTATTCATCAATTTAAGTCTA
This sequence comes from Lycorma delicatula, assembly GCF_047948215.1. NCBI lineage: Eukaryota > Metazoa > Arthropoda > Insecta > Hemiptera > Fulgoridae > Lycorma > Lycorma delicatula. The sequence goes on from NC_134458.1 coordinate 120,271,313, forward strand.
CATTTTTAAATATACACAAAACACACACACACACACACACACACACACACACACACACACACACACACACACAAACATATATATATATATATATATATATATATATATATACAGCAATCTCTAAAGTATAACCCGGTTTGATTATACTATATATAAAATAATAGAAATTAAAATTTAACATGAATCACTACCACATTCTGCATGCCAGAGGGGCATAATTTATAGAATTTCAAGTGATTCTGCAATGGAAACTGTTTAATATTTTTGTTCCTTATCTGATTGCTAACATGTACAGGAACCAAACAGCAGCAATAACAATTGAAGAACATAAGAAAGAAGCCCTAATAAGAAAGGGAGTCCGACAAGGATGTTCCCTATCTCCGTTACTTTTTAATCTTTACATGGAACTAGCAGTTAATGATGTTAAAGAACAATTTACATTCGGAGTAACAGTACAAGGTGAAAAGATAAAGATGCTACGATTTGCTGATGATATAGTAATTCTAGCCGAGAGTAAAAAGGATTTAGAAGAAACAATGAACGGCATAGATGAAGTCCTACGCAAGAACTATCGCATGAAAATAAACAAGAACAAAACAAAAGTAATGAAATGTAGTAGAAATAACAAAGATGGACCACTGAATGTGAAAATAGGAGGAGAAAAGATTATGGAGGTAGAAGAATTTTGTTATTTGGGAAGTAAAATTACTAAAGATGGACGAAGCAGGAGCGATATAAAATGCCGAATAGCACAAGCTAAACGAGCCTTCAGTAAGAAATATAATTTGTTTACATCAAAAATTAATTTAAATGTCAGGAAAAGATTTTTGAAAGTGTATGTTTGGAGTGTCGCTTTATATGGTAGTGAAACTTGGACAATCGGAGTATCTGAGAAGAAACGATTAGAAGCTTTTGAAATGTGGTGCTATAGGAGAATGTTAAAAATCAGATGGGTGGATAAAGTGACAAACGAAGAGGTATTGCGGCAAATAGATGAAGAAAGTAGCATTTGGAAAAATATAGTTAAAAGAAGAGACAGACTTATAGGCCACATACTAAGGCATCCTGGAATAGTCGCTTTAATATTGGAAGGACAGGTAGAAGGGAAAAATTGTATAGGCAGGCCACGTTTGGAGTATGTAAAACAAATTGTTGGGGATGTAGGATGTAGAGGGTATACTGAAATGAAACGACTAGCACTAGATAGGGAATCTTGGAGAGCTGCATCAAACCAGTCAAATGACTGAAGACAAAAAAAAAAAAAAAAAAAATCTGATTGATATTTCCTTTTTCTTTTAATTTAATATTTAAAAGTAATATTTTTAAAGTGCATTAACATAAATATATGTAATTGTATCTTCAAATACACATATACTATACAGAGTTACCATAAAAGAATGGTGCGATTTTAGTAATTCATAGGAAGATTGTAGGGAAATTTCTAGGTGTTTTATTAGTATATTTACAGAGTGCTTATGGTCCTTCCCAAGACGTCTGCTGTTAACACAAGTCGTGCCTCCGACGTCTTAATATACTCCTCTCGTTTATGACTCTCATCCACAAAGTGGAAGCACACTACCTCCAGATGTTTATACCTTACAGCTGTGTGTCCAAACTGGCGGCCTTTGCACAAACGATGAACATATACTATTATTCTTTGGCCTTACACGAAGAGAAATCAGTAAACATACTGCTTTCGGATTAGACGCCTTAAAATAGTTCAGAACTCGCATGAAACACAACAACCAGGCTGCTGGTGGTCTCCTGCTGGTCGAGGGAGGCTCGTGGGCACAGGTTGAATTCCCAGCCACTGAAACATGCAGGATACGCGAGCTAAAGGGTTATTCGGCGAGTCGCCGTATCGACGATATCTAGAACACGAAATATATTCTAAGTTCTCACAGAGACAATTATAAGGAGGATCACTTTTTTTAATTTTTCTGACTTCCTGTTCATCCTAGACCAAAACCATTCAGGATCTCCACCGATCCGGGTCACCGCCATCTCTTGACCCCAAATCCTAAAAACCCAAAAAATTTCGCCCCCCAAAAAATTTTTCGCCGCCAAAATCTTGCCGTTTCTAGGCGTTTAATTGTATTTTTTTGATAGAGTATTTTGGGTCAAAGATCGGAAATGGCGAAAAACCGTTATAACAGAAGGATTTGACCTGGCGAAGATTTTTTTTGGGGGGAGTTAATTTTTTGGGGTTTTTTGAATTTTGGGGCAGGAGATAGCGGAGGCCGGGATCGATGGAGAACCGGAAGCGTTTTGGTCTGGGACGAATGGGAAGTCGGAAAAATTAGAAAAAGTGATCCCCCTTATAATTGTTTCTGTGAGCACTTAAAATATACAGAGTTATCATAAAAGAATGGTACGGTTTCAGTAATTCATAGGAAGATTGTAGGGAAATTTCTAGGTGTTTTATTGCTATCCCTGAAAGCCTCCAACCCAAAAGTTTGTTTATCAGCAGTTGTAACCACAACGTCAGTTCTTGTATTGTTGTTGCGGTGAGTTTAGTGAGTTACTATGTTCTCGGATAAAGACAAAGCAAAGTGTGTTTTATTGATACCTGAATTAAAATCCGTAATTTAAGTTCAACGTGCGTTTCGATGTGAATTCGGAAGATATCCACCACACAAAAATAACATAACACGTTGGTTCAAACGATTCGAAGAAACTGGATCGGTTAAGAAACAGAAATCAACCGGAAGACCAAGTGTACCAGACGAGACGAAACGGTTGAACTAATTAGACAATCGGCAATTAGAAGTCCTGGGAAGTCCATCTCCCGTCGAAGCGTCGAATTAGGTATTCCAAAATCAACAGTTCACAAAGTTTTACATAAAAAACTGAAATTACACGCTTATAAAATTTAGATACTGCAGGAAATGAAACCCGACGAGGGTGTAAAACGTTACAATTTCGCTGTTGAAATGTTGGACAGAACAAGTGAAAACGAATCATTTTTAGATGATATAATTTTTACAGACGAAGCTACATTCCATGTGAATGGATGTGTTAACAGACACAATTCACGAATATGGGGCTCTGAAAACCCACACGCAATTATTGAGAAACAACGCGAATCGCCTAAAGTTAATGTTTGGTGTCGTGTGATGAAAAATCGTGTAATAAGGCCTTTCTTCTTCACTGAAAAAACGATTAATGGAGTCGTGTATCTTGACATGTTAACCTATTATTGCTTTCCTCAGCCGGATGAACTCGAAAACATTCATCGACTTCATTTCCAACAAGATGGTACTCCCCCGCACTTCAATGCATTGGTCACGGGCGCTTTGAACGAAAAATTAGGAGATCGATGGATAGGCCGGCAAGGACCCATACTTTCGCCTCCAAGGAGTCCAGACCTGACACCTTGCGACATTTTCTTGTCGGGGTACATCAAAAGCGTTGTTTATACACAAATTATTCGCGACCTAAACCACTTAAAAAACAGGATTAATGAAGCAATGACAACCATTAACAGAAGAAATGTTAACCAATATTTGGAGAGAAGTTGAGTATCGTTTGGACATTTGTCGAGCGACTAAGGGCGCACATATTGAAATTTATTAATTATGTAAAAAAATGTTTGAGACGACAAATTTGAAAAATAAAAAACATAAACTGTAAGTAATTCTGTTTTAATTTAAACCATGTTCAAAACCGCACCATTCTTTTACGATAACCCTGTAGTATACGTGCATGAAAATACATAGGAAATTGTTTTTATGAGACATTAAATTTATTTTTATTCCATAATCAGTTATTCAAAGGATAAATTTAATAAGTTTTACGTGCTCTTACTTTATCCTGAAGACTTTTTATACATTCCTAACTTTCCTCTTCATCCTTAGCCAGTTGCAGAACCTGATCAAAAAATCCTGTTTTTTCTTTAATAGACGAAAAAACAATGGGACTTGCCACTACAATAAAAATCATAAACAACAAAATACCATTCCACAGACGAATCATAATAATAACAGAGAAAAAGTTGCAGAAAAAAAATTAAAACACATTCAACGCGATGAACAATATATACATTTCTCAAATACGGCATTAAAATAAACGAAACAATTAACGTTTGTAGTAGTTTAAATCTACTACATTAAGCCTCATAATGTAAACAATTAATGAGAATAATGATGAACCGTAATCCAGCAGTTATCAAAGAGGATATTCCAATACATCAATACATTCAACAAAGGACAACCTCTTCCTAATAATTCTCTCAGACTGAACACTTCCATAGGAATCTACAATCTTTAGCGTGACATAGCTTTTTGCTATAACAATTACCCATTCCCTCTTTCAAGCTACATCAAGAGCAACGTTACTAAGTAGAAAAAGTAACGTTGCTCTTCAAGCAATATTTTATAAAGCATCCATAATCTGAATACAGAATGTGAGAGATGAAGATCGGATGAGTGCAAACTTCCTTAACGACTAAAAATTCAGAATCTATACCGGGATGAGAATAATGTTATTAAAAATTCCGTTTATTTGCTTATTTAGAAACAAACATTCCAGAAATAAACACATATATACTCGTATATTTAATTCAATAACTAATTGTTCGTTCGTTAACCAGTTATCAATGAAAGATTTCGTAAAATTTTCCCAAACGAACATTCATATTATTCTTACTGTTCTCTCGATTATTAATTTCTAACGAATTTATTATCTCCAACTTCTTCTTACGTTAAGTTATTATAACTCATTTATCTCGTTTTTTGGTGGTTTTATGACATATTTTATTTTTTCTAATTATTAATAATTTACTTTTTGCGCTATTTTGGGGTCTTACAATTAATTTAAAAAATCAATATTTATATATTTTATGAATTTTAGTAAACCTTACATTAATGCGTTTGAATTAAATTTATAGTCTACATCGTTGCTGCGTAATGATTATGATAACATTTTAATTTTGGCGGCCATTTTGAGGTGATCCCGATCGCAGTCAATCGTGTATTTTTGTAATCCTCAAACGATGCTTAATCTGAGTTCGAAATCAAAATCAAAATCCGAGACAAAAGGTGTTCACACAGGTAGATATTGAATTCAATAACGAACTGTTCGTTAGTTGAAAATCTAACAGATGTAGTTTGGTAAAATTAATTCTGCAAAACGAAAAGTCAATAAATTTCGGAATATCCATTTGTATACATAAAGGTAAGTTAAGGATCATATTTAATCAATAAAAAAATTATTTTTTTTAAAAATTTTTTTTTAGATTTGTATGCTTTTTCGCATGAATGAGCTGTAATGAGTTGGAATACAAAAATTAAAAATTTCAAATTTTCATTTCATAAATGAAAAAAAAAAAATACAGTTAATATTAAAAAAAAGGTATGAGATTATGATGGGATTGAAGGGGATATGAGGAAAGACTGCATCATATCAAACAATAAATACACAGAAGTAATCCTGCACAGACCGAATATATATAGTAAATTATGTTATGCTGAATATTCATGGTATATTCTTGTTATTTGTGGTGCTACATATCACGTTCACACCATCACTCAACTGTTCAGTGGAGTTTAGCGTAAGTAACCGATATAAAAGCAGAAAATTATCAGTTTTATCAAAATAATTTCTACAAAATGGGTTAAACGCAAACCTCTTTTATTTTAATTTTATTAATTATATCTCTTTTATTAATTATTTTTTCTTTTAAATTGGTAAAAGATAAGATCAAAATGATATTTCATTTTTTATATTTAATATATTTAGAAAACAGAGTAGAAAGGTTGAATGAGAGATTACTATTAGAACATATGTAAGAAATCTGCACCACTGATCACTGGTGGGTATTTTCTTATAGAAAAGGGGAAGCCGTCATAAAATATAATATCTGCAATAATATTTTCTAATTTTTGAAATATTTAAGTTTAAAGTGTTCAACGTAAACGTCAAAATAATGTTATCAACTTAAAAATGTATACCGCACTCAAAAATTTGAAATTTAAAGACGATTTAAAAAAGTATTACATGACTTTATAAGACTTTAACTTGCTTTTCGGGCTTTCTGATTCTGTGGGTACAATTTAGAAAAAAAATATTTTTATAAAAAAGTGATTCTTAGAGAAAACAACATTCATTAATAATTTTTTAAAGATATTGAAAACATAAAGTATAATTTTTATTACAGTAATGAAAAAAAGTTTCCTATTTTGGGTCCAGGGTATATTATAGCGGAAAAAGTAAATCTTAATTCTCCTAAAAGTGATCAAGAAAAATATTTTTTTTTTTTTTTTAATAATAGAAATACAGTATATATATATATATATATATATTAGTATATATATTACACTGTAACTAGATTATTATTATTATTATAATTTTTCATCAAAAAATGTCTACATATGTCGAAAAAAAACGTGAAACAGATACAACCTGGGAACATTTTCTATAAAATAGTTGGAATGTGAACCGATTTTTTTAATTTGGTAAAAAATAAAACCAAAATGATATTTCATTGCTTAAATTCATATAAGTATTTTTTATCTGGTAAATCACAACCTAAATCTGTGTGTTTGTTTTAAAAAATTAATTGGCAAGTTTTTATAAAATGAAATTTAGCTTAAGTAGCAATATTATTCAATTATCCTTTATCGTATAAAATGTAAGTATTTAAGAGACCAATTAAAAAAGTATAATAAATAATCAATAGAAAAAGATAGTTGTCTATTGAAACGGCGCTACCATTGTTTTATCTCCAAGTTTTTTTTTTTTTTTAATTTTATATAAGTTCACTCGATTTCGTTCATTTCGATAGATCGAAAAAACTTTTAACTATATGGTATAGTAATTAATCAGGAATTTAATTTTTATTTCGTAATTTAAAAAAAATCCATTAAAATAAAAATAAAACACTCGTAAATTAATACTTAAACAAATTTTATATCAAATAAATTACTTGATTTAACTTTAAATAGCTATCTACCACAGTAATTAACCCTGGATAGATCATCTGGTCCTCCGAGACCAAGGAGTGTACGGCCAATGGAATTCCCATTACATTATTCAACCTATTTCACGGACCATTTTTGTACCTTTCACAGAATGAAATCCCTGGAGTAAACCGGAATACGTTTTGTAATCGTGAATAAACCCTAGCCGAATACTACGAACCTATGTAAATAAAAGGAAAGTCCAAGAGGGCTAACTTAAATGCTATGGTATTTATTATGTACTAATTTTCTAAATTTAATTTGATTAATAAAGTTATACAAGTTTGTTTCTTCTGTTCCATATGGTAGCAAAATTTTATTATTTTTTTTTTATTACTTATAATATATAATCTTTTATATTTAAAAAAAAGAATGATTATATTTCGTCCATAATACGTTAAATTCTTCTGAAAGCTTAAAAAAAAGAAAAATAATTTTTAGCAGTAAAATATTACATAAATTTACAGAAAAAATTATTTTACAAGTTATATTAATAAAAAAATTATAACATTATAATACATTTTTATTACGATTTAAAACTTAAAATGTTTTCCTCTACATAAAAGTTTAAAAACTTGTAATAGCTAGAGATTTTTTTTTGAGAAATTTATTTTTACAATCGGTCGCCAAAAGGACTGCATCCATAAGTAAAATCTTTAGCTAAGATAACCTATCAGGAGACCATCCAAAGATAGCCCACCTATAATAAAATATTAATAATATGCATTACCTCTCATGACACCAAAAGAATCAATAACAAAAAACAAGGATAACAGATAACAAATAATAAAATCACAAATTATTAAAGTCATCCAAGTATTAAAGTAACATATATTAAAGTCGGATACAAACAACAGAACCAACCGGGTTGGTCTAGTGGTGAACGCGTCTTCCCAAATCAGCTGATTTGGAAGTCGAGAGTTCAGCGTTCAAGTCCTAGTAAAGGCAGTTACTTTTATATGGATTTGAATACTAGATCGTGGATACCGGTGTTCTTTGGTGGTTGGGTTACAAGACTACACTCATACAAATCATCCACATTCATCCTCTGAAGTAATACCTGAACGGTAATTCCCGGAGGCTAAACAGGAAAAAGAAAAAGAAAAAACAACAACAAAGACACCGAATTCTCATCTGGAATCAGACCACTGACTCACAGTTAACACTAGATTCAGCATAGTCAAATTCCAGTATAGATTCTTAAAGTTTAAAGTATCTTCGACATAATAACCACTGTATCATCCCACGAGTCATGCACTTCAATGAACACTCATGCTTGCAAAGATCAGAGAAATCCAGTACGTGTAGCCTCCTGAATCGTCTTACTTCCTCACCATTGTCAAGTAGATTCAGCGCCAAATGATTCAAAAACAGAAAATTTGATGTCAAAAATGATACTAGAGTATCATTTAACACTATTATTTATCACTAAAACCAATTAATTTTGTTTCATAAAAGACTAGAAGTAAAAATCAGATTAAGAATTAAGATGTTTTATTAAAAATTCTTAAATAATTTCTAAAAAAATGTTTGTATTTATAAAATTTCGCAAATTAATCTTATTTTTTTAACTATTAATCTAGCTTCACTAATAAATACATGTTTCTTTAAAATTGTTGTTTTGAACTCGAAAAAAGCATAAATTGTTTGAGCTTTAATATTTTTTAATGTAAAAAGCAATAATAATCTTTCATAAAGGTTAATGGTATTCGTTATATTAAAATCATTACAATTTTTGTGGATGCCATCTAAATTTATTAGAAATAATTCTTAAAAAAAAAAAATTAAACTAGTTTTAAAATTTAATGTATATTTAGCGAAATTTTATCTCTTTATATACAATAATTTACTCGGGAAATATTTCAAAACAGTAAAATTAGAAAAAAAAATCAACTTACGTATTTAGTTAATCTTTTTAAATATAAATAAAATTTTTATTTCCTCTATAATTATTAAGGAAAGATAATTCAAATTTGATATACGTATAACTCAGATTTAAACATTGTTTATCACAAATATTTAATAATTTTAATGGTATAACGTTAAATAAGTATAACATTTTTAATAATTATAATGGCATATGACTACCTGTTTGTTGTTCATTCAACTGAAATTTAAAAATATTACTAAAATGTAGGATTTTAATATATCATAATTTAAGAAAAAGTAATTAGAATTTAACTATTTAGAATCATAATCCCATTTTTAGCACTTCCTAAAGCTATATCGACCCAATCACCGACAAAAACTAACCGTTGTGTCATCTGGAAAACAGTAAGTAAATTTATCCTTTAACTTTATTTTCAATAAATGGTTTATATAACCCATTTAAATATAAAATAAGAATTGGGGCTGTGGTGGCTGAGAAACCACATAATCAATCTTCATGAAAGAAGTAATATGTCTATTATAAACCGTAAAAACATATATCTTGTTTTTTTAGAGGTTAGATGTAATTCAATAATCTTCTAACTTCCTTAAGAGAAGCGAGTAATTATCACAATCAAATGGTTTTTTAATGGAGTTTAGAAAAAATTATTTCTGAATAGAAGTAAAAAACCGATAAAAATGTTTTTAAGATCCAAAGCTGTGACGACTGATTTAGGTTTTTCTAAGATGGGGGGGGGGGGAGGATTTTTAGATAAATTATCCGCTCAATTTTTATTGGAATTACGAAAAGTTACCGATGTTATTATTAAAGATTTTCCAAAAAAATTAGCGAAAGAATAAGTTATAGCTAAAGGTACATCATTAGGCATTTATCTTCATTTTTATATAAGCATATAACTAAAAACTGTTAAAATAAAGATGGTAAAAAGGATATAATCAAAGAGAAATAAGATACAAAGATATGCTTTAAAGAGGTAACCGTGAACGATTTTCTTGTCGTAAGTCTTGTTACAAATCCTATTGGTATATAATAAACCTTAACAGAAACAGTAAAAAATTAATAGCTCATTATATACCTTTACAATAATAAATTGAAAATATCTATCAGTTTTTATTGCTTGAATTATTATTTATGATATAATTAATTTATTACTTTTCATCTTTACATTTTAACAATCTTGCGGGTCGCCGCCAGATTAGTAAATTCTATTACATTTAGTAAAAGACATAATAACTTTCTGAAGATGTCAATATTGACAAAGACAACAATCGATGTAGACAATGACATTCAATATAGACAATATCTATCGATGCAGACGATGATATTAAATATACTAAAAGAAGTTGTAGGTTATTTATTAATAGGTTTCTTTTATTCATGATTTATTTCGCAATGAGATCGGTGAGGTTTGAAATGAGGTAAACATTTAGTAGGTTATAAGAAAGCAACAGTTATAATTTCGTAATAATTAGTTCAGTAGTTTTCGTGGTTACCGGGAAAAAATGAAAAATACGTTGTCTGTTTATATAGTAGTAAGATTAGTAATTTTAATTAATGGTGGTTTTTACTAATTCTACTATAATTTATAGTTGATTATCTGTGTAAAATATGTTTTAGGGGTACCTAAAACTCATTTTGACGAATTTATCAAAAGGTGAGGGGGAAGATACGAAATTCAGTTAAATTTCATATCTCCAAACTGTATAATAATGCTTGAAATTTAGTGATGTAATTTTGAATAAATTAAAGATTGATACCGATTATTTCTAATTTAGAAATAAATTTTTGATCGGATTGGGAGAGTAAATCATAAAGTCAAAAACGTTAGGCAACTGATAGCTGCTTTTCATAACTGGGGGTGATTTTATGAAATTTTTTAATAACATTATTTCCAACAGAATTTATGATAATATTATTTTTCATATGCTAAAAAAAAAAACATGCACAAGCAAATTTTCATGAATTCCAACCTCTTTCAGATATATGAACCTTTCAATACCTTCCAGACTCCTTCTACCATTTTAATACATACAATCAAACATAAACGAAAACGAACAATCGCAAATATAAAGCACTTATATTTATCAAAATTTTATTATTTTTTGATTCTGTAACTCAAAAATTAGAAAGTAGATATCACAAAAGAAAATCCTGGTGAAATTTCTATCTCAAACAATTTATTTCCTAATTATATTAAAAGTTTACCGGTAATTAAAATTCTGAAAAATTAAAAATAAAATTATATAGTATTTTAAAAGATATCAGTAAAAAATCCAAAAAGAACTGAACGTAATCACCCGGAAGGTTCTGGGTTGAACTCCGATTAAGTTTAACGTTTATTACATGCTATGTAATCCATCTCTCATATGACATAATTTGGCATTACCGTGTAGTTGTTAAACAAAATAATAAAAATGCCAAAATTTTGTTAAACAAAATTTTAGCTCATTCGTTCTCAAAGTGGGCAATACCGCTCCCTTGTGGACGCTGGAAGAATTCAGGGGGGCGGTAGAAGGCCCACAGAAAATTGGGGGCGTTCAGGCGGTCTAGGAAGGCGATGGCTGATAAAAGAACAGGCAAAAGTGATTTTTTCCCGATATTTCAAAGTAAAATTAAATACCTGCTTCCCTAGTACAAAAAATTAAAGGGACACCTACATTTTGTGATAAAAAATGATTGTATTCTAACTACTTTAACTTTGTAACTAAGAAGCTTAGAGACGAATAAAAAATTAAAGCTTGCATACTCTACTTTTTGACAGTATACTTCAGATTTCAAAAATCATCAAATTAAAAAAAAATCGGTGAGAAGAAAAGTTTTAAAAATTTGAAAGTAATTCTTCGTATTTGACGATCGCAAGGGAGGAAACGATTTTTTTTTAGTAAACTGCATTAAAAGACTAGCTTTATTTATTATGTCTAAGATTTTTCTGGACCGAAATATTCCACTTTAAAGAGAAAAGTCCACTTTTGTCTTTAATGCTGCACATCTCCCGATCTAAGCAACGTATTGATACAAATACATATGGAAATTAAAAGGGGTTTAATCTAGCTGATCTAGCTTTAATGACAAATTGTGAGGTTTTTAATTTAGCGTTGCAGTTTTTGGCTGTTGTTCATTTTGCGCCGAGGTATTTAAATCTAGAGACTGAGACTGCAACATGTATCACCCGCTCTCAGCTTAACCTAAGATCATGTTAACCTTAAGATTGGGAGATATGCAGAATTGAAGACAAAAGTGGCCTTTTCTCTTTAGAGAGGAATATTTTAGTTCAGAAAAATCGTAGAGAGACATACCAAAAAAGAAATTGAAGCTGAAGTCTTAAGCTTTTAATGCCGTTTACTGAAAAATTTCGTTTCCCTATGCGCTCAATCAAACACGAAGAGAAAATTTCAAATATTAAAACTTTTTTCTCACTGATTTTTTAAATTTTATTTGATGATGTTTGATATGTGAAGTACGCTGCCAAAAAATAGAATATTAAAGCTTTAACTTATTTTTTATTCGTTTCCCTAAGCTTCTTGGATGCAAAGTTAAAACAGTTTGAATAGAATCATTTTTTATCATAATATATAGGTGTCCCTTTAATTTTTTTGTGCCGATGTAAAATGTAGCAGTAGTACGAAATAAAAAAATAAAACCATTTATATTCTTTGTTATAGAGCATTTTACTAACGCAAGTTCGAACCTTTCTTTGTTCTGTGTAGCAGTCACCAAACGTGTCATTTTGACGACTATTTATAATACAAATGAGTATTTATTATATACAAAGCATAATTATTCAATTATCAACGAAGAAATGAAGAAAAAGCGGCAGGAAATACATATACAGCCAAAATAAAATTGAAGTAGAAAAAAAATAAAAACATTTTTAATTTTTGAACACGAATTATAAACAAACCAATTATCGGTTATTATAATCTTTTATACCACATTACGGTTAACGTCATCTACTTAAAATGCCGTTTAGTTTATGAATCATGTAACATTTCTCAAATATGTATTAAAATGATAAGTCATCAATGCTTTAGTCAATATTTATATGATTTTAGGTCTGTATGAGTTAAACAACACGATTTGTCCAATCCTGCACGAATTGACAGGATTATCGGTGCATGTTTTAACTTGCTCAGTATGAATTCTGTCACACGTGGTAAACGAGTAATTGCATGTTTATTTCTGTCTGTGCGTGTTTCATTTCAAACCCATATGAAGGCAGTAATTGTTTCTTTTATTTACAATAGAATTTATCCGTGCAATCGGTAGAAGTTGTTTTAAAGTCAATCTTTTACTCGCGTATTTGTGAAGTCAAAACCATGTCGTAAGCAAAAAAGAAGAAACGGCAGTACAGTGCGTAATATATTAAAAACGGATGTATTGGCGATGCATCATCGCCAATGTTCCTTATTTGCCAAAAAACTTTTCAAATGAAGCGATGAAGCCTTCCAGGCTACAAGATCGTTTTAATAAACTGCACTCAGATAAGAAAGACAAAGATGTGGCCTATTTTCAAGACCTGAAAAGACGTACGTAGCTCAGCCAACTATATCAAAACTTGTTTCAGCGGCTTCCAAGCAAGACGATGACGAGCTTCGAGCTTCGTACAATTTCTCATTGTTAATTGCTAAAACTGGCAAACTATGTACTGTTGGGGAAGATTTAATTTTACCGGCAGTAAAAGAAGTAATAACCGCTGTGCTCCATAAACCAGCGGCAGATATTATCCAAAAAATTCCTTTGAGCAATAGTTCTGTGCAAAGAGGAATTAATGAGATGGCTGAAAACAATGAATAATCATTATGCAATCATCTGAAGACTTGTCAATTTTCAATTCAGTTGGACGAGTCCACTTTACCAACTAATTGTTGCTGTCATACGTGAGGTTATCAAAGATGAGAAAATATGTCAAGAACTATTATTTGCTAGAAATTTAGGGATAGATGCAAAGGGAGAAACCATATATAATACACTGTAAATGTTTTGTAACGAAAAGGAAATTCTTTTGAAGAATATTATGTCAATTGCTACTGATGGCGTTCCGGCTATGACAGGAAGTCACAAAGGCTTCATAGCGTACTTAAAAATTAAGTTCCAGACGTGCTTGCTGTAAATTGCGTCATTCATCGCCAACATTTAGTTGCGAGAAACCTGATAGAACGCCTGCATATATCACTACTAGATGTTATCAGAGCGGTTAATAAAATCAGAAGCAACTCACTAAATGACAGATTATTTAGTCAGCTTTGCGTTGTCAATGATGATATCAACCGCTTGCTGCTTCACACAAAATGTGCTGGCTATGAAAAGGTACTTATCTGACTCGATTTTACAATCTGTTTGATTCTGTGATAGAGTTCCTGGAAAACAAAGACAAAGAGTTGCGCGACAATCTAATTACATCAAGGAATGATATTGCGTATTTGACAGACCTATATAAATTGTTTAATGATGTTAATCTCCAGCTTCAAGGCGACGACTTGAACTTGATTAAAACGAAAAATGTCGTTGCTGCTTTGGTACCCGAACTGCTATTACACAGGATATTGCTATCAGCAATATCCTTCAACAACGACGACTTGCTTGTTTACTGCCAACACCTGGAGAACCACCACGGTGATTTCAAAGAACGATTCCAGGACATTTTAAATACGGACACCAGACTGGGTGTTGGATCCTTTTGCAAATATCAACACAACAGGATCATCCCAGATAGAAGAACAACTTCTAGAATTGACAACAAATAAATAGAAATAAAATTCAAGAAGGGCTACCAAGAATTTTGGTTACAAAAGCCAATCCTGCAACTTTACCCTGGATTATGGTCGATTGTTCAACGATTTCTGGTAGTATTCCCATCGTCGTATTTGTGCCAACGTGGATTTAATGTTGCAGGACTCAACCACGGTTTTTTATTTTGCTAACCAAAAAGATATAATCGACTGCATGTTACAGAACGCGGCGACTTACGGCTGTTTTTAAATAAATTCGAGCCTAATATTAACAAACTCGTTAGAGCATATCAGATTCATCCTTCACATTAATGTAAGTGTAATTTTTCAATTGAAAGTTTCGTTTTAATTATTGTATTGTTATATTGCATATGATATCACTATTATTGTTATATAACCATATAGTACAAGTTAATTTTTTTGAAAACAATTTTAATAAAAATACTTCTAAATATGATTAAATATGCGTCTTAATTGCATTCATTTAAAATGTAAGTTCAACTCAGAAATAGGATACACAACGTTTACAAATAATAATTGCAATTGCTGTTTTAGGATGCGCTTTTAATTGTTATTATTTTTAACAGATGGCAAGTTTAAAAATTTTGGAGGGCGCTAGGAAATGTTTAATTCTGAATGTGGGCGGTGGGTAAAAAAGTTTGAAAATCAATGTTTTAGTTTGTTTGTTATTTATCAACCGAAATCTTTTTTTATAACGTTACAATTGGTATTTAGTATAAGATAAAATATCCTTTTAATACCTACAGTTTTTAGAAATACTGTCTGGTTTTATTTCCTAAAACGATCGATTTTTTTTTTAAATCAATGAAACCGATATCTGCAGTAATAAATTAGTTCTTTATTACCTTATTTAGCGTCTGAGACTGAATAAATATTTACTTTTAAGTAAATACGTAGTTGATATTAAACAGCATTTATCAAACAATCTCTACTTTAGAAAAAACATTAACCTGTGTCTAATTTAATGTAAATCTATTTTCGAGAATAACTAATAAAGCCCATAATTTTAATATTTATATAATTTAATATAAACTGAAAATAGCTGATGGAAAACGAGAGGTTATAATCGAAATACACAATACATTCATAAAAAAAAATAATGCAGAAAATATTTATCGGCAAATTATTTTCAATATTATATGAACTAGAGTTACACGTCACGGATAAAAATCATTAACTGAGTCAATATAAAATCGGTATGCAATAAATTTACATCAACTGATTGGAATGGTGTAATTTTTCACATTGACTCCGAGTCAAGTTAATTGGCGTTGCTAAAGGAAGATAGGAAAAAAAGTATTTTACTAGTGAAATATCGACTGTCAATACACTCTGGCAATATTTAATGAATGACATATACATACAACAACTGTGTAACTACTTTTATTGCATGTAAATATACGTATGTATATTTTAGGTAAACCGAAAAAAATTACTTTCCTTTATTACGTTTTGATGTTATCATTTAAACGATCTATTACCTAAACGTTTATTATTATACCCTCAAACCAAATTTAATGTGAAAATTTATCTTATTCATAATATGAATAAGGTATGTGTTAGTTGATACAGCATTTATCAAACAATCTCTACTTAGAAAAAAACATTAACAAACTCACTAAATATTAGTTATTATACCAACTCACAAATTTGTAACAGTACATTACTTTAAAATGTGTTCTTATTTTTATCATTTACAATTTGTATGTATACGTATGATTATTAATTTATAACCGAAAATAAATTCTTAATTTTTTTTTATGAAATGTTTTAAAAAATTCAGACCGAGATATTGCAAATTAAACACAAATCCAATAAAAAGGATTTTAGATAAGTGTTTAAAAATAATAATAACAAAAACGAAACAATTTTGGTAATCATAAATGTAAATAAATTATATTAAAATATTAAAAACTAAATATTTTTGTACCTGTTAACTGCTGTAACAAAATTGCCAAGAGAAAAAAAACGATCAAGAACGAGTTATAAAAAATAAAAATTCAAAAAACTAGGAATGCATTTCCATTATTAAAACAATTATCAACAGTGTACGTATAAGTATTCAATCGATCTGAGGAAAGGAAATGAAAGAGGAGGGATCATATCAAAATAACTGAGAGTGATGGAAGGGGGACGGACGCTAATGTCATTGTCCACGGTAAGCGACCGATTGTCTACACCAGTGATTTTTAATTTTTTTAGCTCCTAAACCCCCAAAAAAGAATAAAAAAAACATATATATATATATATATATATATATATATATATATATATATATACACGAGGTGCGACAATAAAGTAATGAGACTGATTTTTCTTTGCAAGATGCGGCAACCCTGCAGCTTGCGTAGGCACACCATCTTTGACCTTGGTCTATAAGCTACTTCTAGTCCAAGCGGCACATTGATGTAGCTGCTCAGTCGTGAGTTGTGCTGTAATAAGTGAACACGTGTTTGTGTTTCTCGTCACAGAAATGAAACCGCAAAATATTGCGCAACGGTATGCCACTTCTTTTTGCGTTAGATCGGGTAAAAACGTGACGACAACTTATGGTAAGCTTCAGAAGGCTTTTGGAGAGGAGGTTATGTCAAGAGCTCAAGTTTTTCGGTGGCATAAAATTTTTAGTGAAGGCAGAACGAATGTTGAAGATGAAGACCGCAGTGGACGACCATCAACCTCACGGACAGATGTCAACTTGGCCAGGGTGCGTGAAATCGTACGATCTGATCGAAGATTATCCGTGAAAATGATTGCAGAAGAACTAAACATCAATCGAGAAACGGTTTGTCTAATGCTAACTGAAGATCTTGGTATGAGAAAGATTTGTGCAAAAATAGTTCCCAAAAATCTCACACAACAACAGCGAGAAACACGGAAAAATGTGGCAGCCGATCTGTTAGAGCAAACGGAAATCAATCCAGATTTGTTGAGCCGTGTTATCACTGGTGATGAAGGTTGGTTTTTTCAATACGATCCAGAGACAAAACGCCAAAGTTCGCAATGGTGCTCAAAGGGATCACCCAGACCAAAAAAGCTCGCATGTCAAAGTCAAAAGTGAAATGCATGCTTGTGTGCTTCTTCGATTCCAAGGGAATTGTTCATAAAGAGTGGGTGCCTCCTGGACAAACAGTTAACCAATATTTCTACAAAGAAATTTTAGAAAGACTTCGTAAACGAGTTCTTCGTATCCGTACCAACATTGCTGATAAATGGATTCTGCATCACGATAATGCGCCACCCCATACTGCTTTGTCAGTACAGCAATTTTTAACCTCAAAATAAATTTCAGTACTACCACAGACACCTTATTCACCAGATATCGCTAAGTGCGACTTTTTCTATTTCCAAGAGTCAAAATAGCTGATATATTTTCGCATTTAAACAACTTGAATATGAATGTACAAGGACGTGATAAAACATTTTATTAATGACAAAGTTCATGCTTTCATTAACAAGCTTGATTATTCGCTTTCAAAGCAGACATTTAGATATGTTTCCACTCACTTCCGATTGTATGAGAAAAATTTTGATGAAGAAGTTTGAATAGCATGAAAATGCATTTGCGTGAGCTAATAATTCAGTTGGCGGAGTGTTTCTCGAAAGATAAAAATGATTTCTCCAAGAGATGGTACAAATCCGTTTTAAAGTTGTTGCAGCTGCTAACTTACCGGTTTAAATTCACGACCAGCTCATAGAAATGTGCGTTGATAAAACGTTACAACTACAATTCACATCTGAAGATTTAGATACGTTTTGCCTTGATCGTCGAAGTGAATATGGAAATTTAAACACAGAAGCATTGAAAATATTAATCCCTTTTCAGAGAGGTACTCTGTGAAAAGAGTTTTTCGTCTATGGTTACGTTAAAAACTAAATGTCGGAATCGTCTTCTATCACTTGAAAACAATCTGATTTTGTATGTTTCTGACAGATCCACGCATGGAGAAACATTTAAATGAAAAACAAACATAACCATCTCATTAATCTATTTTGTTTACATGTGGACTTATTTATGTAAGTAAAATGTTTATAACTTTTTTTTTCTCAAAAAATGATTTCATTATTGTTTACGTGTAAAGTTGAAGGCTAAGCTCGCGACCCCCTTTCATATCACCGTGACCCTCAAGTTGAGAAACGCTGATCTATACTGAAAACTATTCAAAAAAAAAAAAACAAAAAAAAACTTAAGATTAAAAACTGATATTCATTTAATTTAAATTTAGTAGTATTTGTATTTTTTTATTCCATAGTATATATTCGTACAATAGCATTTAATTTCGATGGTCGTTTATTATCTAGAAATAGATTTATATTGCAAACAGTTTTTAAACATTTTTCTTTTTGAGTTTTTAATTTATAACCGATTTGTTAATCCAGCCTGACGATATTTAGCAAAAATAATGCCATATCATACTACATCCACACGTACGAATTCAAGTGCATACGAACGCACATAATACAATCATCCGGAAAAATGTTTGTGATTTTTTGGTTTTGATACGTCGATTTGTAAAAAAAAATCGGTAGGCAATTTTTTGACTGATCAAAATACTTTCTCAATATATAGATAGGCGGGAAATTAAAAAAAAAAAAAGAAAAAAAAGAAGGTTAACCTACAGATGTTAAAACGTATATAATTTTGCAACTTTTACAGGTACACATTTACACATACGTACAGAGAAAGAAAGACAAAGAGAGAGAGAGAGAGAGAGTGTGAAAGAGTGAGGTCGTTGCAAGGAGGAGAACTGGGTAGAGCTTCATTAAATTCTTTCTCTTCACAAACAATTTGTACCAAGCAAAGAATTTATTTTCATCTCTTTACCATCGCCACTCACTTCCTAAAATACCTTTATACCTTTATAGCAGTTAACGTAATATAGTATACTTCAGATGAAGTTAATTCCATCCCTCTCCTTTTAATTTACTCTATATATCTTACTACATAAAACACACACACAAATATAATATTATATGTATTAATACACACAAACATACAAAAACAAGCACACATATTTATTCCATTTTATTCACTTACTAGCTCAGCACGGCACATAGATAATTGCTTTTGTATTCTGTAGATGTTAGCTGAACAACAAATATGCGGCTGCAATGCATATGGGAACGTTCACATAAATTATAATAGAACAAATGTTTACGTTACGCTCTAATATTAGCTTTAATATTAAGGTGAAGCAGTACAACGTAAGGCAAAGCTTTAAAACAGTTGGCAATGTTATTTTATAGATTAAGTATTTTAATACAAAATACAAGTATTTTATAGAAGATTGTTTATATTATAAAGTAATTTTTGAAAAGAAAAAAATAATATGAAACGGAATTAGAATTAGTTCTATATTAGGTTAGATGAAATAGGAGTGGTAGGATTTACGAACAAAGGATAAGTAGTGATAAAAAATGTAATTAAAATAATATAAGTCGGCTGATTATAGTAATAAAAAACTTCCACTACAATTGTGGTATCATATATAAAACAAAGCGAATAAAAATTAAATATTTTAATTTCGTATAGCATGCGAGAATTCTATGAAAAGATCCAAAAAGAAAAGTTTTTAACGTTACTAATAATAGCAAAAAGAACCGGTTTCAACATACAGTAGAAGGAAAGAAGAAAGGAAGTAATAAATAACTGATAAATTTTCTAGATAATGTAATGCGAACATAGTATAGTACGTTATAACGAGAAAAGTACAGGAAATGAGTATTATGGATGCTCAGCTAAGAGCTACTAATAAAAATTTTCAATTTTTATTTAAAGATTTGCAAGAAATCTATTCTTTACATGTATTGTAAACGTCGATTTTTACTTTCTTATCATCATAGCTCTAGGAGCTATGAGGTAAGAAGGTATCAGTCAAAAAAATGAAGTGTGGTTTTTTTTTTGATTTCTCGATGTTTCATAGCCCAGGTATCCCAAAAAACAAAAAAGGTGGGTGGTAATTTTCGTATATTGTTTGACTTACATAGGTCTACGTAAAAAGTACGTGTGTTGGCGAGTTTTAAACTTAATAACTTTTGACTGAATAAACCGATTTTGATGAAATTTTGTACAGAGACTCGTGTATATAGGGAAAGGTTTTGGTTGAATATCTCCAAGAGGGTAGATAGTATTTGGGGTCAATTTTCTCATACTTTTTCGAATATAAACTCACTTTATATTAAGCTAAGTACATGCGTGAATGCTTTCTTTCGTGAATTTAAAAAAGTTTTCCCCAAAATTAACCTCTTTACCAAAAATTTTATTTATTGCGTATTTCGTAACTAATTTTTTTTTTGTCTTCGTAGGCATAGTAGTAGTGCAAGTGACCCAAAAAAATAATTTGGAAGCATTATTGGGATGGGAGGGGGGAGCCGATTAAAGTTTAAAATATCAATTTTTTGAATTTTTCAAAACTGTTTTTAGTTTTTTTTATGCTTTTGGTATTATTAAAAGTTTATATAATAAACTTTTAGTAATAATATTATACATCATAATTCAAACCCCCCCCTCAAAACAAAAATAAATCTTAGGTAACTTTTTATTGGTTGTATATTTTTCAGTGAATTTTTTTTTTTAGTTTCTTACATTAAATATAGTAAACGAAGAAAAATCAAAAATCTTTGTTGGAGGGTGATTTTGGAAGTGGGGGAGCAGAAAAATTAAAAATACAGATTTTTGAATTTTTTAAAACTTTTTTGTTTTATTTAAACAAGAAATAAACGATATATAGATCATTCAAAAAAATCGATCTATCGATCAATCTATCGAAAATATGATCTTCCGAAAAAATAGTTGTATCGAAAAAAAACTTCAACATAAATTATCTCCACCTCAAAAAAGAAATTTTAGGTAAATTTTTTCATATATCATTATCTTTTCACTATACAAAAATAACTAACCAATACCAGGAAAGTATAAAAAAAAATTGTTACAGTTCTTTTAGTTTTTATTTTATTTTTTTATAAAAAAGTAATTGATTAATATCTCCCACACATTAATCAACGTAAATCTTTCTTAATAGTTAAACTTTCCTTTCAAAATATAATTGAAATCATCCAACATTATTTATCAAATAAAAAATGTCATCACTAGATAATATTTTATGAGATAAAATAATATTTTAATGCATACAAAGAACATACATAATTTTAAGAGCTCAAAAATCTAAAATTTCAATTAAAAAAAGTACAGTTTTAGGCTTCTTCAAGATTGTTCATATGGATATCCTAATATCTACGCTATTAGGGAAACAGCTGGAAGATCATGAACATCTGGTAAAGTTTAAGCGAAGTATAATGGGAGATTACAAGGTAAAATAAAGCACTACAGTTTAATATGCAGGAACATTCAAATTTATGTGAGAACATATTGTTCAATGTATTTAGTAATATTGCTTTCCTAATTTAAACGGTACAAAAAAGATAAACAATACGGTTATTAACTTTTGATAAACCGAAGTGCATACATTATACCGTAAATTATGACGAGATTTACATTTTTGATTGTTTTTAGGTAATTCATTATTACCGATATAACCAAAAGTTTGCATGGATGCCAGAACAAATCACAAAAATTATACCACAAAATATTTTTTTTATACTGTTCTCCAACCACAGCTAAATGTTTAAAACAACGTTTCACTAAAATGACAAGCAACAAGCCTGAGGAAGCAGGAACCTTTTGAGATGAGTTTATCATCCAAAGTACCAATATCTGGTCGTTGAATTGGACAGACTATAAACCATAAGACTTTCTACCAAAATCAATGAATCAATACCATATCTTGACTTTTTTATGGCGTTATTTGAAGGAATACGAGTATATTTATTTTTATAACTTAAGTACTGATGAGAACTTAAAAAATATCACTGAAGAAGAAACCATTTTTAGATCACTCATTTTTTTAAACGTAATTAACATGTAATTTATGAAATGTTGCTATAAATATTTAGGTGTGTGGATGGACTTTTTTCATAGTCGCTTTCTCAAATTTTTTTATTAAAATTTTGATGAAATATCAGCTTAAATATATTATTTTATTATTAAGAAGTTTGTATTTACATAAGATATGCAATTTATATAATTAATTTACATTTAATTAATTATTTAATTAGTTTAAATTTAATTTATTTACATAAGAAATAACCCCAAAAAAATTGTTTTATAGATAACAATTATCATCAATACAATAGAATAAAAATAAACGAAATATTTTTCTAATCGATGTATAGAACAAACATTTTTGTGAATAGCTCTAAATTACATGAGAATAAAGCTTTATTATAAATTATCTGATGAGTTTAAAATGGATTTTCTCTTAATAAATTAAAAAAATCTGGCAAAGTATTACATGACTTTTCGCGGCTATACCGGTCAAGTATAACTTTTACGACAATAATGAAAAAAAATTCTTTTTATGGTATGGGTATGGGGTAAATTATAGGGGCCAAAGCTACTAAAATTTGAATTACCTACAAAGAACAATATAAAAATAAAAATTATTTTTTAATAATAAAATAGCTAAAAGCGATAAAAACGGAATATCATGTTTTTTAGAGGTATTTGTTTTTAATCTTCTAAAAATATTCATACGTAGGAAAAAGCTTAACAAATATGCTTAAGTACAGTTTTCTCTAAATCTAATACCACCTCCCACAAAGGCTAAAACAAAAACGCAAAAATATTCATAAAAAGTCTCTGTGTTTAAGGTCCGGGGTTTACGAGGTTATTTTTTTTCAAGGTCCAATCGGTTGCGAAATAAAAACCCGCGAAAACATCGGATGAACCTTTGCGCATATGTGTTGCGCAACGTCTCTTGTATGGCCTTCAATCACGCCACATCACTTCGTTTAGTTCTGAACACCCAGCTAGCACGTAAACATGTCTACAACAATAGCATCTCCCGACAAGTGTGAAGTGCGTGCGGTAATTCGATTTCTTCAGGCTGAAGGGTGTAATGCAGCTGAAATTCATCGACGAATAAGTAATGTGTACGATGAAACTTCAATGAGTGACAGCAAAGTGCGACAATGGTGCAGAAACTTTAAAGCAGGACGTACAGATGTTCATGATGCAGGCGGTCAGGGAAGGAAGCGAGTGTCAACCGATGATCTCGCTGAGCGAGTGGATGAGGCAATTCGAGAAAATCGTCGGTTCACAATTTCTGTATTGAGTGATTCGTTTCCTAAAATTTCAAGGTCAGCTCTCTACACCATTGTGAGTGAGAGACTTCATCACCGTAAACTGGGTGCGAGATGGGTTCCCAAGATGCTGTCTGACCATCACAAAACAATGAGAATGGACGCCTCCCTAACGTTTCTCCAGCGCTACCACAATGAAGGAGAAGATTTTTTGAACAAAATTGTCACAGGGGACGAGACATGGGTCCATTTCGAAACTGAAGAAACAAAAGAACAATCCAAACAGTGGATCCATTCTCATTCTCCCAGTAAACCAAAGAAGTTGAAGCGAATCTTCTCCAACAGAAAGTGTATAGCTATTGTGTTCTGGGACCGGAATGGAGTTCTCTTGGTGGAATTCATGGAACGTGGCATTACCATCACTGCAGCCTCATACTGCGTGACTCTTCAACGTCCACGATGGGGCAATTCAGAATAAGCAGAGAGGAATGTTGTCATCAGGCACTGTCTTTCTCCATGACAATGCTTGGCCGCACACTGCAGCTGTAATAAAGAAGCTCCTAGAGCCTTTTCGTTGGGAAGTGTTTGATCACCCACCATACAGCCCGGACTTGGCTCCATCCGATTTTCACCTCTTTGCTCACATGAAACGCTGGCTAGGAGGACAACATTTTGGCACAGCCATCGAGCTGCAGACCAGCGTAGAAACGTGGCTGAAAACACAGGCGGCTCCGTTCTATGACGAGGGTATCGGAAAGTTGGTACCACGCTACGACAAATGTCTAAATAGCCCTATACGTATATTATGTATAAAATACAGAAATAATTTTTAAAGTATTAAAACCGAAGAGAGACAGAGCAAAAGAATAAAAAACTATATCTTTCAATTTTAAAGCTGGGGTTGTTTTTTGAAAAAAATATATTTTGATTATTTATATAAGTATTTTAGGTATAAAATCAGTTTTAATAAAGTTTTCTCTAAAATTCCTCTGAAGAAAATCAAAATTATTTTTTTCGCAAACCCCTTAATAAATTTTGACAAAATATATTACGATCTATGCTCTGTATATAGAAATAATTTACATACGTATGTTTTTTTGTAAAAATTAAAAGTAAAATTTTGTAAAAACCCGATACCCCATTTTTGACATGATCGCCATACATTCTCCTTAATATATTCTAGCTACATTCGTCGGGAAAGTATAAGTCAACTTTAAGGTTATTCGGCTAATAAAGAACATGTTATTTAAATGATGAACAGTTGTGGAGATGAGTAAACAAAAATGGAGGGAATAGGAAGGGTAAAGAAAAAAAAAAAAAATATATATATATATATATATATATATATAATAAAATACAGTAGACATTTTTACGTATTTGCTTTACTCTCCATTTTAGGTTTTTGTTATGCTGCTAATATTTATATTTTATTTGCTTTTTTTTATTGAAAGTTGAAATCGTTTCATTGCTATTTTTTTAAAATTATATATGATTATATATAACGCAAGTTTTAATTTAAATTTATGATAAGATTACCTTAGAATTGTTTGTATCTGATAATTATTAACTTAGTCAAGTTAATATGAGTAAGTTAGTCAGGTTGACTAATCAGTCACACGTTTGTTGTGTCTTTATTTTGATTCCAAAGTATTGCGATGTAAAAATTAATAAACAAAAAATAAATAATTTCGCCTTGTTTTAAAAGCAGTGGAATTTGTTTCCCGCTAAAATACATTTCCTAAATTAATGAAAACTGGAGTTTGATTAATTTTAATTAAAATTGTATGTAACATTTTTTTTGTACCAACGTTATCTTGTTTTTGTATGTAACAAATTTATATATATATATATATATATATATATATATATATATATAGAGAGAGAGAGAGAAAGAGAGAAAGAGAGGGAATATTTTATATTTTATGGTGTATTTTTTTAATACTTTTTCGGGTATGTGTTTGAAATTTCAAACTAATGGTCAGTAAATAAAATGTCTATAGCCAATTAAATATGTAAACCTTTACATGGGTGTAATGTTAAAAGAGACAACGTTTGTAATTAACGTTTATGAACTACGTAAAAAAAAAGCCGGCAATAAATTGTATAACTTTACTGACTACGCCGGTCAAGTTATGCAACTCATTTTTAAATTGAAAATTTAATTATTTTAAATAATTATTATTTTTAAAATTATTTTTATTTTTAAATTTCATTCATTCAATCATTTTAAGTTGTATCTTTACGATAAAATAATACATTTTTATTACAAAAAATAACCAGAATTACTTTTTTTTTTTAATTTTTATGTACAAGTATTTATTTTAATTTTAAGATATATAGTTAAATAAATAGATACAAAAAAAAAATTATATACTTGTGGAGGACTTAGTAAAATTCAATTATTTGGACTATTATTAGTGTTCTTCAAAGATGAAACATATTTTTTTTCACTTTGGGGTTACCCATACTCGAGGGAAAATATTCGGTAAAATTATTTTTTAAGAAAATAATCCTTAAATAATTATAATAAATTAAAAAAAAAGATTTTTTTAAAACTGTTTAAAAAAATACAAAGATATAGCCATAATTCTAAATAAACAAAGTTTAATTTTCAAAAGGGATGAACATTTTTGGCTAATTCTTTTTTTTCCAAAAAATAATAAACAGTAAGTCTTATAAAAAAAATAAAAAAAAAATAATGCAACGGGAAACTGAAGAGATGGATTGAAATTTAAAATAAATAATTTTTTTAATTAAAAATTATTTTTTGTTTGCATAGATCATTGGAGTGGTATGCGAAAAAATATTTTATAATGAAGGCTTATCGATGTAGAAAATACAGTTGAGAAAATTTCCGTTAATTCCTTTTGTGAACCAAGATGCAACTAAAAAAATAAATGATATATATTTTTTTTTTTAGGGATTGAATATTCAATAAAACTATTTGATTATTTGTGATCTCGATAAAAAACTTCAATGTTTGTAGGAGACTTTCTTGCAAAAGTGTCCCAGTAAAGATTTTTAATTTTATTTCAGCCCCCACCCCTTTCTTAAGTTTTTTGCAAAAATTTAATACATCTTTTTCTCCAAAGATAGAACCTGTTTAAATTCTGAAGAAAATCAATCAATGACGGTCCATAGTTATAAGATTAAATACAGGCGACATACATAGGTACATTCGCACAAAAGTCCGTTTGAAAAAAATACATTTTTTGGAGTTGGGAGCACTGAAATAAAAAACTTTTTCGCAGATTATTTATAATTATTTAAATCATTTTTTACTCTTAAAATATTATTTTTATTTATTCGTAAAATGTCTCCTTAAGGAACAAAATTTAAATAAAAACCAATTTGTTTTGACCGAGCAATATACTTACCCGTTATAGCTATAGCTGCTGCAGCAGCATATATCGCTGTAGCCAAGTAATTAAAAATAATAAGAACTTATTATTATTTACAACGGTAAATAAAAAAACTTACTTTTCTCAAAAAAATAGATTATAATTTTTAAACCTAAAATCGAACCCTAAATCCTTAATTTAGAGTTATGAAAGGATTAATCCTTTTATCATGGAACAATAATTATTTTAAAAATATTCTTTTAATGGGGAAAATATGTTCCTAGTATAAATACATAGCTACTTGTGTTATTGACTTCAAATTGATAAAGTAATTTTATTTATAGGCATTATCAATAAATTTAAACTAAAGTTATACCACGTTAAATATCACATTCAATTGACAGTTTTATTTTAGTTGATTTATATTTACGTTAGAAACAAGTTCAACAAAATGCTATTTGATTTATTTACCTATAGAACAATGACGGTTTTCAAACTGGGGGTCATAGATTTTCTTGCATATACGGCTTACCTAACACATACGAGGGCTTGCGCTCATACCCACACATACACACACGCATGCATGCATGCATGCTCTCACGATAATTAATTCGTAACACAAAATTTATTATAACTGAAAAAGAAAACTTCACTGCGATTAATTCATGGTCTCTTTCTCTCTCTCTCTCTCGTAAGGTAAACTTCAGTAAAAATTTGCAGGACTTAAAAAAAATTATAATTAACTTTCCACCTCAATTATTAAAAATCAAGACATTTTAAAGAAAAAATTTCACATAAAAGTTGTCTTACTTCTCGAGGGAACGAAGATAACAGTAATAATTTTTGATTTGGCTAGCTATTTCAAGGTAATTATAAGATCAATTTTTTTTCTTTTTAATGAAAACTCATGTCTGCAATTATGTGTATTTACAAACCCCACCACATACATCCACCATACATAAGATACTTGGTCTTAAGTGTTTTATTATTTTTTTAATCCTATAGAAATTTAAAGATATTAAATATGGAAAAGATAATGCTGTACTTACAGATAATTAATTCAAATTTTCTTCTTTGAAATATCATATCAAGGTATAAAATGACCCCGATTTATACTGTAAATATTTGAAATAATTTCTTGAAATACCCTTAAATATCTTGAAATTTACTGATTAAATAAAAAAAAAGTATATAAAGTAGACATTTTTTTGACTAATAAATTTTGTCAAACTAATAGATTAATGAAGAATATTGGCAAGTTCCCCTAGAAATAGTTGTCAGAAAAAAATTGTTTACATGCCACTGAGATTTCTTTTGAAAAAAACTGGCGAAATATTGCAGACATTTCCGGCTATTAATAATAAAAATTATCAGTTAAAAAAAAAGAAAAAAAATAGAGCCAAAAGAAAATTTTTTAGAGGTTGGAGAATAAATTTTAAGAAAATCTTTTCTAAAAATATTCATACATAGATTAAGCTTAACAAATTAGCTTACGTAAAGTTTTCTCTAAATCTAAAAAAACCTTCAATAAACTCTAAAATAACACAAAAACGAAAATTTTCAAAAGAAAAATTTATGCGTTTTGGTCCGGGGTTTATAATTTTTAAAAAAATTTAGACATTTCTTAATAGTTCTATATATGATATATAAACTTACAGAAAATTTTGAAATATATTTAAAACGAAGGAGATAGATCAAAAGAACAAAAAAAAAATATTTAAATTTTAAGAGATGGAGGGTGGAATTTTTGATGAGATTGTTTTTTAATTATTTACATGCGCGTTGTAGGTAACAAATTTGCTTTAACAAAGTTTTCTCTAAAATGCCTTTGAAGAAAATTGAATTTTTTTTGCAATATCCCTACTCCCTTAATGAATTTTGAAAAAATGAATAAGATCAATAAACCGTATGTAAAAAAAAATTGAGTCAAATTTGAAGAAGATTGGTTTAGTTCAATTTTGAGATATAGTACATAAGTAGTGCGTCACATATACAAACACACATCCATACGTATGCTTTTTGATCTAGATGAATTAACTGGATCCTAAAACGTAAAGATTAGCAAAAAAAACCCGATGTCCAATTTTTGAGATGATCGTCATAATATTAGAAGATATATTCCCCGGGAAACGTGGAAATAATGTCAAAACAAACTTCAGAATAAAAAAAAATTTTACTTACAATGTAATTGAAAATAAATACGAAAATTGTTTTAATTAAATATATATATATATATATATATATATATATATATATATATATAATAAATCTTATAAAAAATAATAAATAAATAAAAACAAGTTAATGATAAAAATTTACTCTTTATGGTAAGTCATTTAAAACTGCAAGACAGCGAAATGTTTTTAAATTATACAAACTACTTTGTTATTACAATATTAATTAATCGCTGTTAAATAACATTTCATGAATGAAGATTCTTGTACAATAAATTCTACAACATTGAAAACACTTTTATCCGATTTATTAAACTGACATATATTTATATTTAATCACTTTGAAGGTATCAATACTGGTATCACCTTTTTTGTGTGCACAGCAATACGTATACATTCGGCTTATTTAGATTATTGTGAGACGTGATAGCTTCTAAATTTCTTATCTTATTATCAGTCTTACGTGATTGAAGTAATATAATATATACTTTCAACTATTGCGACGTTCGAGAGCGGTAATACCGCGAATCATATACGTCATTAAATAAATACTAATGCACTGAGTAAACAAATTAATTTATCATGTAGTCAATACGTTTTGGTCCTTTCTTATAGCACATCAAGATAAATTACTTTAATATAATTGAAGTACTGAAAAAAAAAAAAAATTAAGTATTCATTAAATTTATTTTTTTTAACTGATGAATTAATTCACTACACATGGAAATATGAAGGTGAAAATTTGTAGAGTATGAAAATGTTTTACGTGTGACCGGGATTCGAACCCGTGACCTTTGGATGAAAGATCGGAATCGCTACCACTCTACCACTGAGATTGGCAATAAATAATTATATACATAAATGCTTAAACACGAACAGAAATATAGAAAAAATGAAGGAGCATAATTAGAAAGATATTACGTCCCGTAAAGGATAAAAACAATTAAACATAGAAGGAACAATGAAAAACTTTTACATCAATATATAGAAAATATAATAGACTTAATGAAAAAGCGAAGATTGAAGGAGGTTCTCTGGCTACCTTGATAGAATGAGTAAAAACAGGTTAACTAAGCAAATCTTTAATTTATTTTATTATGGAGAAAAGAAATAAACGGAATTAAAAAAGATTTAAAATTTAAAAGTAGATAACAGAAAAAGAAATTAAAAATAGATATACCTTTAATACCAAAATTATGATGTTAGCGGATTTTCAAGAATAAAAGACGAGGAAATATCCAAAAATGCATAATGCATGCGGAGAGAATGAAGAGGTACTGGGAAAAAAAACAGCAAAGAAAAAAGAAGTGAAGAAGTTTGGAACGTGTTCCAAAATGTCGAAAATCGGAAAAAATGGAATTATGAATTAAAAATTCTTAACTAACAAAGAATCTCATATGATCATCCGTCCAAGGTACCACCAAGGTACAAGGTTCAAGGTCCAAGGCTTGAGAAGTAACTCAAAACCATAAAGCTACTACTTAAATGTATACATCGAATTTCATAATTATGAAAAGAAACTTTTTTTTTTACAAGAATGAGGCAATTTTTATTTAATTTATAAAAATTATTAGATACATGATTTTGCAAAGGTATTATATAATCTTATGAAAGTAGTTTTTCCTACGATATCAGTGGACTTATCCTAAATCTATCATTATGAGTTTAAAATATTTAAACCTGGTAACAAATTAATAACACGATGTAAATCATATTTACATCGTGTTATTAATTTGATTATTGTGCTTTAGTATTACAATATCATTTTTTTTTGTTTATAACATATTTACTAGCCTACAACAAAGAAAATATGCGGAAAAATACAATTTTAACTGATAATGGATTGGATTACCAGGTGTGTCATTAGGTAAATTATAATTAAATTTAAAATAGATTGCCATGGTATTTTCCATCCAAAAAAAGTATTATTACTTGTAACACAATTTTCTAACTTATTTTAATGCTGAATAGATTTAAAAAAAAAAACCACCTACTTAAATTTGGCAACCTGCTTACAAACATATAATTAATATTATATAGCTTAAAACCATGGTCGAGTACTTAGTTTTACTTCTATAATATGAAACAATCAATATATCACTTATTGACCGAAAAATCAACGATAATTTAACGAAATCTATTATTTCCTAAGATTTAATACTTACTTTAAAAAATTCAATAATTAAACAACAATAAATGAATGTAATTTTCCTATGGTAGTAAAAATAATTTAGAATAAGGATATCTAAGATAAGGAAAAGTAGAAACTTAAAAATTTACTGCTATTAACCGATGTTGTAGCAACAAAAATTACACGAGTAAAAAAAAAAATATTAAAACAATTTTTAACATGTAACAACGTCGTTAGAAGTATTTACAATAAATTATACGATGCTAATAAATTAAAAGAAAAATTTTAAAACATGGAGACATGCAAACATGCATATAAATCATGCAGTTTAATAAGCTCAATATATCTTATAAAAATGTCACGTTAAAATAATTTAAAATGAACTTTACTGGTAACAAGAATTAAAAATTTATTAAATATTTTTTGTATACCAACAAAATAATACATTAGTATATAATTCTTTTTACCGGTTTTTAATTTTATAATTTAAAAAATAAAAAATTTCTTTTTTTAATAAAGATTACAGTGTTATTTTTCCAATTTCACATATTTCCAAAATTAAAGGAGAATTAAAAAAAAAACAATGTTTTGATAAGAGTTGAATACGTTATTTCACTAAGAGATTTTTATATCTTTAATTAGTTTCAAATATTTTATTTATTT
Organism: Lycorma delicatula; assembly: GCF_047948215.1. Lineage (NCBI taxonomy): Eukaryota > Metazoa > Arthropoda > Insecta > Hemiptera > Fulgoridae > Lycorma > Lycorma delicatula. Next base: position 120,303,360 of record NC_134458.1, read on the forward strand.
ATAAATTTTGCAAGTATATCAAAATGTATTTTTTATTGCATAAAAACAAAATAATATTTATCTTTCAAAATAAAATTTCAGTTTTCTTAAAAAAATAATTTAGTAAATTTGTTTCACAACAAAACAAAATTATAAAAATTATTTTACATCTAACATTCTGGTATAATAAACTGAAATCATTTAAAGTTTTAAATTAAAATTTTTTCTAATTACTAAAAAATAATTAATTATACGACCACAAAGGATGACAATCCATACTAAATCCACACAATGGGAATAATAATTAAAAAATTACGTGTAAACATCTCTGAAAAAAATATTTAAGATTTTAACGGAATTCCTTTATCGATAACCCTCTGGAATTCCTTATTAATATTTATATAATAAAGGAATATTCCGAGCTCTTCCTCACAGCATGATATTTTTCATGGGATACAAAATTTATATTTTAAAGGTGATTGTAATTGGACGTTAGCCAACAGTCACTAAGTTTAAATAAGTAAATAAATAAATTATGGAATACACAAAATATTCCATTAAATAGAAAAAAAAATGTTATAAAAATATCTGTAGAAAGTCTGATCGATAGCTTTAACCAATCAAAATACGTAATCCTCTTCGCATGGTACAAAATATATGAGTATTATTATGTGAATAATATAGTTTCTGCATATAATTTTAAATACCACAAGCAATTGTAAAAAAATTATTTTAATTCTTATTCTCAATTAGCACACGGTACTAGCAAAAATAACAAGATGATAACAGTAAAAGTATTAGATAAAAACATCAAATGGAATAAAAAATATAAAAATATTTTTTTTAAATATTCAAAAATATTGTTTTAATTAAAATAAGAATAAGACAAGAAAATGTTTTATTATATTGCAATTTTCATGGAGAATCTCAAAACGGTAACAGAACAAATAAACTGACAAAATGTCAGATTCATTCAGAAAAAGAAGACCAAAATTCTTCGGCTACCTGAAGAGAATGAATGATAATTGGTTCATAAAACAAATCTTCAACACCACATTTATAACAAAAAAAAAAAAAAAAAAAAAAAAACGGAAATGAATGGGTCTTAGTGATTCAAAACAATTAAAAGAGATGAAAATATCTTAAAAAAACAGTACAAGATAGTTCTCCTGACTCCAGTGAAACTTGACCGTGTCAAGAGTAGAAGCAAACTGCAAGCACAGGAAATGAGATACCGCAGATGAGTGTTGAGTAAAACTAAACGAGATTAGACGAGCGTTAGAGATAACACAGGAACGAATGTGAATACAAAGCCCATCAACCAGTAGACAGAAGAGTCTGCTGGTTAATGCAGACTGCTGGTGGCGTCTGCTGCTGGATTAAGGTAGCTGGGACATATCTTAAGAATGTACGAAGATAGGTGCCAGAAGAGTGTGGGAATGGAAGACAGACGGAATAAGAGGTCGGGGTAGGCCAGGAAAGGGTGAGAGGATGAGGTTAGGGACGGTTGTGTGAGCTGGAGAGGATACTGGAGTCAAATGAGGCAGATGGCTGGAGACCGAAAAGCATGAAGATCTCTCGAAACCTCGATACCTGACGGTAGAAGAGGATACGAATAAAAAAGAAAGAAAGACGAGATAGAACAACGTTTAGGAAACTGGTACACGATTTAAAGGTATCCAAGGGAAAGAGAAAAAAGAAATCAACAACATGTGATCAGAAGAAAGATGGCAAAAACAGAGCGAAAGAGTGAAGAACTGCTGAAGAACAGGAAAGAAAAGTCCAGAAGAAAGAGAAGTTAATGCAAAATGTTACTTTATGTGGTCCTCAATCGGCCAAATTCGACAAAAAAAAATCGTTTACGTATAAAATTTAAAAAGAAAATACCATTATATAGAAAAAAGTATTTAAAAATATAAAAACTTTCAAACCATTAATAGAAAACATATGTACCCCATCTTCTTTATAGACATTTTAATAAAATTTTGTAGGTTTGTCTGACATTTGATCAGTTACTTCTTGTGAACAGGTAATATGAAATAAAATATCGATTATAATTCTTGTATAATACCGTCTATGAAAGAGATTTTTAGATCAAGATGTTATGTATTTAGAGAATTGGTAATCATATGGAGAAATTTCGATTGGAAGTTTTGGATAGATTTTAAATTAAGTTTTTTTTTATTTTAGCAAAATTCTAAAGTTTCAACAATATACATCAAAATCGTTTAAGAAAAAAATTGTAAAGCAATAAATTTTGTTTTATATGGATAGGTAATACCGTAAACCAGTAAAGCTGCTACATGCGTTAATTCAAGATAAGATGATTCATTTTAATACGGTATTTCCAGGTAAGCTATTGATCCAGATGAAGCCATTGTAAGACTATTGTGGAATTATTATATTATTTAAAAATAACGATGGTATAATAATATCCCTGCGGAAGGTGAATGTGGCATGTGAGAATTTTGTCGGATTAATCTTAATTCTCCAGTCTTCCTTCTATCTTTCCATTTAAATTTAATAGATATTTCCTCTTGTCTACAGAACTGTGTCGTGTCATAATAGCTGTTTAGTCTGCATAGATTAATATGAGTGACAGGGAAGTTCGATGTGTAACCGAAAAAAAATAACGGGGCAATGTATAAATCTTGTGGAACACCTTCATTAATTTTTATATCATTATGAGCGATATTATGGTGAAATAAAAGGTACTCTAGAAAGGGCTTAAAAATAAAGTGTAAATATGGCAAAAATTTTTTTGTTAAACTTTATCAAAAGCTAATATCACGTCGAGAAACACAACTTAGATGACTTTCTTTGTTATTAACTGGTCGATAAAGTATCGAAGATTTGATGTAATTATTGAATGACAGAATGCTCTCTTCGGTAAACAAATTAATGATCTAATATGATATTAATATAAAGGATTGTTATCAAACATGAAAGTATGATGTTATGGTGTGTGAAGAACCATCCCTGAATCCATTTTGACTAGTTTTGGCGAGACGTCTGTACGTATGTATGCGTCTCTCATAACTCAAAAACGATTAGCGGTAGGATGTTGAAATTTTGGATTTAGGACTGATGTAACATATAGTTGTGCATCTACCCTTTTGATTGCAATTGACTGAGCCAAAAGTGTCTAAAAAAGCCCAAAATCCAAAAACATTTGGATTTTTTACTTTTTCTTAATTGCAGTAGTAAGCTGTTATTGAGAGTTTTTCAACGATATGTCATAAATGGTACTTATTTTCATTGGTTCCAGAGTTATAGCCAAATAAAATTTTAATTAATGAAATATTTGGATCTTACATCGGTTCGAATCAAACGTCATCTCTTTTTTTTAATTGAAATATATTGATTTATTAATAATTATTAACCTCTGATTGTAAAAAAAAGGTTTTACGATAAATAATAATTCAATAAAAACAATATATACGAAAAATATCAGAAGTTATTAATAAAATAAAATTTTATGTATTTTTCATTTAAAAACAGTGTGTATATGTATTTTAATAGGCGTACAAGTAAGTCATATGGTGCCCACGTCAATTCTTATTTTTTTAATTAGAAAAAACGAACGAATAAAAAAAATAAAAATAATATTAAAATAAATTATAATAAACAACACTGGAGTCCAATCGCTTGAACTACAGCAAGAAAGTCCCTAAGTAAAAAAAAAAAAAACTACAACAGTGTGATACTTTAAGAAAAATACAAAACATTTAAGCGAGATAAATGACGTCAAATTTTAGAGAGGGGGATAAGAATGAACTCACCGACCTAGTCTTCCAAGACTTGCTCTTTTCAAAAATTATCTTTTCTATACATTTCGGGAACTCCACTATCTAAGTCTTAGTTCACTAGCTAAATCTGTACAGTTATTAACAGAAACCGCCACAGAAAGATATGCTTCTTAATGTACAATGTTTTTATTACTATAAAAACATAGGTTTCATGATATAAAAGATTTTTTAAGGGGTTAGACTTTGAATTGAGTTGCTTAACAATACTTTTCACTACATATAAAAAGGAAAAACTAGGCTATAATAAAGAATACAATATTGTAACAATAAAAGAGAAGGGTAATTCTTAAAAATATTTACGTTTCTACACGTATACAAAAACAAAAAGAAAAAAGAAAATTCAATATACATTTATATAGCTTATTTTTTGGTAAAACTGTACATCCAAGCTCCGACTTATCAGAAAAAAGAAATAAAAACATGCTGGTGGAATATTACAACGAAATTCCATTGACTAAAAGTAAAATTAGATAAAAAGAAAGAAAAACTAATGTAGCATGTTGTATACGATTATTGCATCCTGTAATAAAAAGGCAGATAGAATGTTAAATCAGAGGAAACGTTAATTGTTAAGCAAAAAATGATGCTTAACAAAGATAGAGAAAGGAATATAATTTCAGTAAAAAAATAAAGACCATTACGTAATAATAAAAATAAATAATAATAAAAAAATTGATTGTACATCATAATGATGCAAATACGAAACTGATTTTATTTATAATACTTTAATATAAACTAAATTTTGAATTAAAAAATCATAATATGACTTCTTTAGTCAACAATTTTCAAGGGAAAACATGAATAAATTATAAAATTAATTTTTTAAGGTAAAAAATGACGTATAAAAACTAAAATTAGGTATAAAACAAAAATAGATATAAAAAAACTAAAATTAGGTATAAAACAAAAATAGTTATAAAAAACTAGCTAGAACAGTACCTGTTCATCACAGCGCAAATTTTGTATTTAAAGCTTACGGATCGCTTTTTTTTGTAACTTTTTAAGTGATTAATTCCTTGATTGTTAATCAAACTAACTTATTTAATTTTCAAATATGTTTGGGCATAGATAAAAAACAAACTTCAATTTTTTAGCAATTTAAAGTTTCCCATTTTTCCGAGAAATGGGGAAATTAGTGATGAGTGAATCAGTGAACGGAACCAACGACTGAATCTGTCAGAGCTTTCACAACTATAAAATTATTTACTACTTCTACAATAAGTTATAGCTGCCGCAATGAATCTCGAGCTTGGACTACGACGGCTAGTACGGTGCCTATTACCTAAACTGAAAACATTCAGTTTAATTTTCACGCGCAAAAACAAATTGCTTTCTTGTAAACACAACTTATTATTTTATATTAATGGATGGTATTATGGATTAATTTTAAATATTTTCTAATTCTGCTGTTTATTTTGTAAAAAAAAAAAAAAAAATTATAATATATTTTTAAATGTTACAAATACATAGGCCTATTTTTAACAAGTACTATAATTATATCAGCAGACAAACCACTAAATGATAATTTAACATTATAATTGTCTGACATGTATAAACATAGTTTACAATCTATTGGGTTTTTATTTATCATAAAATAAACACGGACCAGCCAAGTATTATAACTCAGGAAATTAGTCACCTTTCTTAAAATCATATCAAGAAATAATATAGCTATATTGTTTTGCTAATTGTTTCAATTACAACAATTAAATTTTACATAACTTATATACATATAATTAAATTAAATTAAAAAAAATCCCTTTCGGCACACCGGAAGGCGGAGGTAGATTTCATCGGTGCTAAGCAGGGGATAAAAAAGATTTCCACCTTAAAGTTAAGAAAATGTTCAAATTTACTCAATGCAACAATGGACGCATGTGAAAAAAAGTTTCCCATGTTTAGCATGCGAAAAGCCCATCTTCTTACAATTCTAGCAACATTTTGCTTATCCCTTGCCGTAAGGGTTGGTCATATCAAAAATTATTTCAGGCAAAAGTTTTAGGTAATGTTTAAAGGACTAACTTTAAACCGATTTGATACTGTGCCTACTAAGGGAGGTATGATTTTTTGTTTGTTTTCGAAACCCCATTTTTTCCACCCCCTGGGCCAATGGTTGGTGATATCAAAAAACTTTACTTATACAAGTTTAAGGCTCTTATCCAAATAATAATAGAAACTTTAAACGAATTCGATATTTTACTTAATAAGAAAGTTATAGCGATATTTTGTTTTTTTTTTAAAAAGGCCCCCGTTTTTTCGCCCTTGGTCCGATTTTCCCCATTACTGAACCCCCGAGATTTTGGGTCTTTATATTTTATGTATTAATTTGAAAGTGATTGGCGCAAAATTACGGCAATTATCATGTCCACAAGAAAGTGAAATATATATATATATATATATATATATATATATATACACTTTTGAACTGACGATGGTTTTGGGGCCTGGGGAATGCGTCACCAAAGATATGTCGAAATTTTCCAGAAGTCGAATCATGGGTACGCCCATTACTTTCTAATGAAATCAACCTAAAATATAATAATGTTCAAAATATTAGCTGTACATTGAGGTGATTAAAATTAAAAAAAAAAAATGTATTCTACGATCCAATACTAACACCACAATATATCTTACGAAGGCCCATTCGCTGTTAGGTAATGAAGCAAATGTTATGCTGAAAAGATAGAATAATTCGAATTGCTGCTATCGCTGCCGTGGCACCAAGCATCAAAATTGGTTGTGCCACCTGTACTGTCCCGTTGAAAGGCTTCATTCATTTTTCAATTATAAAAATTGGAAATACGAAACCCTTTAACCAGTTTACTTTTCCTTCAAAATCTTGAAAAATTTCAGAGTAGCATCTCAACTCTGTAGCGATAAAATGGTTTTGAAAAATTCATCACCACAAATCCCCAAATCCAACACCTCCGTAAACTTTATCGGGGTGAATAAAAACCGTGGCTGTAGAAGCGGAAGGCAGACATCACCTTCCACAAAGCCAGATAAAAATATAAAACGGCCCACGGCGAGCACAGTCTAGTGATTTAAAAGCGCATACTTCCAGCCTGCCCTAAATGATAAGAGACACTACTGTTCCCATGAATACAAATCTCAATTGGCTAACGCAATGTACGTTTTGATGTTAAACCCGTTTAGTAGTTGCCTTAATCCAGATATTGTAATCAGTTTTTGCATACAGGTCAGTGGCCAGTCACATAGCACGCCACGTACTGCCTAAATTTAGTTTCCTTCATGAGACTGAGTTCCGGGTTGGCCTGAAGCAGATATACGTAGCGTAGCATAATCGAAATAAACTATACTCATACTTAAAACTTAATAACATTGCAAGCACTTCTAAGAAACTAAAACAGGTTTCACGAATATAGTGGGAAGATGTGCCGTTGTTTTATTCGGTTTACAGTATATATATATATATATATATATATATATATATATATAGAGAGAGAGAGAGAGAGAGAGAGTGAGAGAGATCGGCATTAAATCAGTACGGTAAAGTGTTAGTAAGTAAACATCCTGGTAAGAATGTCGGAACGTTTTCCACGTTTTTTTACGGTTCTACAGGGGTCTTAAAATACTACAAATAAAAGTGAAAAAATTATTCCGAGGTTACGATTATACAGCTTTAACAAATTTAGTGTCAATCGATTAAGAAGTTAACAAAGCATAAATATGTGCAAAACAGAAGCGATCAATAAGCACCTAGAATCTACTAATTTGTAACCAATCATATTAGATTATTCTGGCCAATCGAAATTTAAAGTAATTTTGATCAAGCCCGAAGTGCAAAAATATTCACTAAATATTTGCTTTTAAAATTTTAAATTATAAATGAGCTTGAAAAATCATAAATAATAAAATTTTAACCAATCACTGTACAGAATTAGTCAGATCTATCAACGTATAGATTATGACCAATCACCAAGCAGAATACACCATTCTTGTGACCAATCAATACACTGAATAAATTACTTTGACCTACCTGAACTTATTTTTATTAACCGTAGCGTCATAATATGTTGATTAAAATTTAACGAAGTATTCATTTAACTAACTGCGCGTAGGGCTATATTTATTTTGTTTTTTATGTTTAATATCCTGAAAATAACTAATTAGCTTCAACTTAATTATTAAAGCGTGACGGAATTGAGGTGAAGATGATATGACTAGTACACACGCGTAAGAATATTCCTTCAAACTGTAAACTTATTCACGGTAGAGTAATGTATTTATAAATTTATGAAGTTTTTGTGTGTTAGAACTTCAGTTAGTTACGAACGTTCACAATATAATCATAACTTTAAAGTACGTATATTATAAAGTTTGTGAATAAAGTATCAGATCGTGTTATGAATAAGAACGCCGTTTAACATGTTTTCACAAAAATCAATATTTTCCAAGCGAAACCTGAAAAGATATTTTTCTTTATATTTTTCAAATTTTATTTTATAGTTTAAAATTAAATTACCTTATAACAAACTGGTCCAATTAATAAAATACATAACTCTATATAAAGTCGAGAATTTTTTATTATTTAAACGTTAAATAGGGAATGAGTTTCTGATCTATGTCATTACGTTCAACAAAGATGAATGCTGATAATTAATTTTCTATCAATATACATAAATTTCTATTTTATACATATATAATATATTTTAACATTTCGTAGAGTCTGAAACTTAATTCTCTTAACATGTTACGTAATTTGAGCATGATTGATGTACTTTAGTAGAAACTTGTAATTAAATGAAAAATAATGAAAACAGTAATGTAGAGTAATGAATTATACGATTTTATGTAAAATAAAATTGATGGGAATAAATAATATAGCTGGGGATTCTTCCTTTACATTCAATCCACAGATATTTTGTTTCAGACAGTAAATTCTATTTTTAAATTAATTTGCAGTAATATATATGAATAAATAGTAGTAGTAGTAGTAGTATAAGTAATATATATATTATATATATTTTAAAGTTTTATATATATATATATATATGAATGGAAAATGTTCGTTTGTTCAAAATCTTAAATCTCCGAAAGGTCTTCACCGATTGCTTTGAAATTTTGACACAACGTTGCATTCGAATACGCGCGTGTTTTTATATACCTACTTTTTATATACTAAGATGTCACATCTGTGACAGGTAAAAACATTTTTTTTTTTTAAAAACAGCGCAATCTGTTGGACTCTGTTGGACGTAAAAGCAACACACGCTATACTAAATATTTTACGATTCCATTTCAATGTTTCCGATGTGTGTCCGCTATAGACTAAAAAACTACCGGACTGATTTACGCGTGGGGAAAAAGGGAGAAAGGGAAAAATCGGAAAAGGGAAAAACCGAAAATGGTAAAATGGAAAGAAGGGGAAACGGAAAAAAGAAAAAAGGGGAAAATGAAAGGGAAAGGAGAAAGGGGGAAAGAGGAAGGGAAAAGGAAAATAAGGGAAAGATAAATTGGGGAAGTAAAGGGAAAGGAGGAGGAAAGGGGAGAAAGGGAATGGGAAAAAGGGAATGGGAAAAAGGGAATGGGAAATAGGGAAGAGGAAATGTGGAAAGTGGAGATAATGTGAAAAATAAAACGGGAAGGGGAAATGGGGAAAGGGGCGGGAAATATGAAAAGTAACGGGGGAAGGGGAAAGGGAAAAGGTATAAAGGGTTAAAATGGAAAGGTTAAATTTTGTGAAGTTCCGTAATGTTCATTTTATTAATGTTTTATCAAACTTTCAATTATGTTCATTTAATCTATACATATACTTAAATCTAGTAACAACAAAGCATTGCCGGGTCTGCTAGTATATATATATATTTATTGCGCTGAGATCTCCAAAGAATTCTCATTTTATTTTTTATTATTATTTTTCTTAATTTCTTCTCTTATTTTAAGTGTGTTTTTATTATGTCTTTCATCAATTAATTAATCTTAGTTTTCTATTTGTTAATACTGGCATAAATGAAACTTTATATGATAATTTTATTATTTAATTCGATAGATAAATGAATGAACATCTTAAGTTTTTTCCCCCTTTTAAATTAGGTAACTGGACTGCATGTTTATTCTTGTCCAGTATGATATTATATACTCAATATGTATAAAATTTGATAATAAATGTTTGAAATAAATTTTTTTATAATTAATTTTTTTTCAAAAAAGAGAAAGAAAGAAAAAGAGAATCAACCAAGGAGAGAATCATAAAGGGGTTACTTTAAAAAAAAAAAAAAATAGAGACAATACATAAGTGCTACCACCCTTCATAGTAGAGAATTATCTTCTTTTTTTTTTAAAGTAAAAATACAGCCTTAAAAAAATTACTTTTTACTAAAAGGATCATCACCTGTTAAAAGAAGGATTTATTGAACATTTTAAAAATAATTCCATCATATAATGAAGAACATAGATCAATTTATACCATTAAATTAAACTTGGCAGCCATGTAGACCTTTCTCAATAAATTTTACTGATTAAAAAACTTAATTAACTAAGTGCTAAGCAGCCGCTAATACTTCTTATAACTAACGAGTAGTATAACTTTATAAAAAGTTAATTATTCATACTTTATACTTAAAAAGTTCCACATTTAATTTTTTTATTTTATTAACATTTATTCTATTAAGTTGTCATTGTATTTAATTTTTAAGCGTAGAGACCTTAAATATTTCTTCATGGGAAACAATTCGTTAAACTTAATATATCTCTTAGCAATTGGGCTAGTAATATTTCCTTTTATTTTTTCTAATATTTTATTTTGTAACTTTATTTTTTTAACTTGGTTTATTAAATTGCCGCAATAATTAGTCCAAAATTAAATAAAATCATTGTTATTGCTATTTTTTTTTTTAAATTAATATTAATCTTGACATGATTAATATTAATTAATAGAGCAATCTAATGTAAAAATATAGTGGAATGCAGTTATTAGATAGAAAATATTCGTTTAAATTTATCCCGGAAGTTAAGTTATAAATGTTTTTTTAAAATTATTTTTTTCGAGAAAATTCTATATGATGTTTGGACGCCGAGAGTCCTGATATAGACCGGACGGTTGTCAGGAACAGGACAGTCATTCACTCTCTTACAGTAAATAAATAAATAAATAAATAATATATATATAAAACAAGGATTGATGTTAGAGAAATAGAGTTCAAAAGTTTAAAAAAATATATAACTAACGCATTTGTAAAAAAAAGTGAAATAATACAATTTTTATAATTTATTTTACCTTAAAAATAACTCGTTTTATTTGCAGAACTTCACCCTTTCCTTCTTTTTAACCAGTTATAGTTTTAAAGGGCGATAACAGTTCACTTTTTGAATACAATGAAATGGAATAAATTAATTCTCAACCCTACATAACAATAAAACTCCATCATCGCTGTTAAATTAAACAAAAAAAAAGAGCAATTCAAATAAAACTCCGGGTTATAGATTAAAATACCTAAAAGTTTTGTTAATTAAAAAGATAAATGTGAAATCAAAAATACTTAATTAACAGAAACCTCACCTTCGAATAAAAAACTAAAACATCTATACACACACGTGCGTAGACAAAACACACACACACACACACGCACACGCACACACACACACACACACACACACACACACACACACACAGAGAGAGAGAGAGAGAGAGAGAGAGAGAGAGAGAGAGAGAGAGAGAGAGAGAGAGAGAGAGAGAGAGAGAGAGAGAGAGAGAGAGAGAGAGAGAGAGAGAGAGAGAGAGAGAGAGAGAGAAAGAAATTTTCGTGGTTTAGTAATTAATTGCAATGTATCCTTTTATAAAGGTATTTTGTGTCAGTAATATTCCGATAGAAAAAAATTAGTCTTATTTTACTGTTTTATATAAATACACGTATATGTACGCTGAATGTCTCAAAGGTTCTTTACCACAAGCAATACACAAATCATTATTTAAATATTTTAATTACGTTTACATATATACCTAATTTTCTGTTTTGCAGCATCCACTCTGCAAAATTGATGTGCAATCTTGTATAAAAGGCGACCTTATAGTTACGTAATGATGAAGAGGATGAAGAGGCAGGTACTTCCTTCCTAATTCAAAAAACCATATACTCGAAATCCTATACATTTCTTTAAAAATCAGCCGAAAGACAACGTGATGTCTACATATATATCGCACATTTCTTAAAAAAACTTTCATGCAGTCAACTCAGCGTTTCGTTTCAAAAATCTCAATCCGGCATTCACTGTAGGCCGAAAGTAAGAGGATTATAGATAGATGAGACGATCCACAGCATCCGTGCTTTGAGCTCTAGTCAGCCAAAGTTACACTAAAGTTTTATCAGAAGCTGACCATACCTAGTCCTTCCGTTCATCCCATAAATCACTGTTATTCCGTACAATTAATCAGCCAAATGATTAAAATCAACCGGCTGGAAAAGATAGCATTTTATAAGGGTTATTACAATTTCCAACATCCTTGCGTTCTGTTCCGTGACATTTATTACATTTTTTGATACGATAAACGTAAATCGTTAACCGGTAATCAAGTAGAGTTTGTTTATCTTACAGTATTGTACAGCAACAAAATAAATGAACAATATGAATGTATTACATTTACAAAAATAAAATGTTCTTGATCCAAAAATTACAAACTTAAACAATGGTTTTGAAGTTAATTGAATTCTACATAATTTATCAAGAAATGGAAGATCTCGACCGGTTTTAATCGATGATAATACTGCAACTATTGTTAACATATTACTGTTCAAAGCCAAAAAATCGGCTCGAAATTCTTTCTAAGTTAAATATTTGAAAAACGGTTCACTAAACAAATCAGGCAGCGTAATAAGACGTATATTTTTAAAATTTATAGATTCTCAGAAATAGCTACACCTTTTTTTATGCGATCCACTAATCATTAATTTTTAGTAACTTAAGAGAATCGTTAAAAGTTGTTCGTTATAGCGAGAGATAATAAATCGGAATCTATTATAGTATTAAAAAGGAGAATCAAAGGCTTTTTCGTTTAAATATCTGTTTACAAGCCTTCCATTACCTAATTAACTGTTAATTTAATCAAAAAACGAGAGATGAGATTTTCAGTTAATTTTGTTTAGTTATGAATGACATTGTTTAATAAAACAATGTATTTTATTAACGATAATAAAAAATAACAGAACAGTTTTTTAAAATTAACACAGAATAACTTTAATGGGGCGAAATTAAAAACTGCATGTTTGTGTAGGACTTCGGGAGCTGATTTGGGAGCTAATATTACAAAAAAAGGTTTCTATAGATAGATATATGTTATGAACTGCTTTGTTCTCAAGTTACGGCTAATGAAATATTTCACCCCGATCTGTGTATTAAGAGAAAAGTGAAGCCTTGCTGAAATTCTTAGGACTCGAATCTTAAATATATATAAAATGAATGATTGTTTTTTTGTCCCGTATGCGTTCCTATGCCATTCATACGATTACGATGAAACTTTGGTGAGTTTTGCGCACGCTCGGAAAGGTTTCTAAATTAATTTGAACCCGCTAGGTGGCGCTGAGTTCGAGATATTTCGAAAAATTGTATTTATGGTCTGATTTGGCTCATATTCAAAATATATATAAATTACGGGAAAAGAAATATTTTTGCAAAAAATGGACCCGCTAGGTGGCGCTGGGGTTGAGATGTTAGGAAAAATTGCATTTATGGTCCGATTTGGCTCATAAACAGAATATATATTATTTACGTGAAAAGAAAGATTTTTGCAAAAATTATACCCGCTAGATGGTGCCGGTATCGAAATATTTATGAAACAAACATACATACAGACTTTCTTCTCTCTCTCTCTCTCTCTCTCTCTCTCTATATATATATATATATATATATATATATATATATATATATACTGGGTCATTCACGGGAACCGGATGTTTTTAAAATAATCATAAAAAATTGAATATTTACTTTAAAAAAGTTTTATTGGTATTGAAACACTTGTTAAATCAAAGCATTTGTTACTTACTCATGAACGAAAAATTATGTCCGGCATGTTATGTCCATTTTGGGCAACACATTGTTGTAGCCTTTCACGGTAACTGGCCTCAATTCTTTGCAGCATGTCTACATCAATCTGGGTGACGTGATGACGAATTGCGATCTTTAGGTCCTCCAATGTACGCGGTTTATTGCCGTACAAACGCGATTTCAGAAACCCCCACAGAAAAAAATCACAACTACTCAAGTCGGGGGACCGAGGGGGCCAAGGAATGTCGCCGAATCTGGAAACGATCCGTCCCGGAAACAAGTTACGGAGAACAGCCATCGCTGTGTGCGCTGTAGCTCCATCCTGCTGGAATAACATATTTTGAAAATCGATTCCCCGGTTTCGTAACTCGGGGATGAAAAACGTATTCAACATCGCAATGCAACGATCAGCTGTTACAGTTACGGCAGCGTCATTTTCTTCAACAAAATATGGTCCAATAACACGGACCTTTCCTATTGCACACCAGATAGTCACCTTTGGGCTATGAAGTGGTCTCTCGTGCAGCTGATGTGGGTTTCTTTCTGCCCAATACCGGCAATTCTGTTTGTTGACGAAGCCATTCAGATGAAAATGGGCATCGTCACTCATTAACAATAACAAAATTTCATTTTCTTCGAAAATGGTAGTCATTTGTCGACAAAATTGTAATCGCTGCGTGAAATCTTGCTCGTTTAACTGCTGCACGATGGCTATCTTGTAAGGATGGAAATGCAGGTCTGTATGCAGAATTCGTCTTACCGTACTTGTGCTCATTTGAAGGGCTGCTGAATGCCTCTGAATAGAACGGCGTGGGCTTCTGACAATGGCTTCCCTTACTCGTTCGATGTTCTCCGGAGTGCTAGCAGTTCGTCGGGGACCCGGTGGTTTTTTCTTCAATATTGAACCGCTTGCTCGAAGGTTGTTTACCCATCGTAATATTGTGTTATGAGAAGGGACACTTGCATTACGATGGATATTAAACTGACGGCGGAAATCTCGCTGAACGGCAGTTACGGATTCGTCATTTCGCATAAAACTGTCATACGCGTACAGGCGTTGGTCTATCGTCTACGGCTCCATCTCAACGACTAAAATGTAAATGCTAAGAACAAAGGAAACGTCAGACACCAGCCACGTGCCCCTCCCACCACGAATGCCCGAGTACAACCCACTTCAAAATATCCGGTTCCCGTGAATGACTCTGTATAAATATATATACTAGCGGACCCGACAGACGTTGTTCTGACGCGGCATTATTCTGTAATAAATGCACACATATAAATATAAGTAACTTAATTAAGTTAAAATTAGCAGGAATGTGTTTGTTGTATTATTGTAATGGGTTTATTGATTAATTATGTGTGGTATGGTTAATATTTATTTTCACTAAATATTGAGATGTCCGATGAAAATTGAATTAAAAAATCGAAACGTCGTAAAATGAATAATTAGTGAAATTAATAAATTTTCATCCACATTACTACTAATTATCACTTAACATCATTCTAAAAAGGTACCTCCTACACATTTTTTTTTTTATTTAATAATTTTGATGTTTATTTTTAATTTACAATTATCTAAAGTTTTGGTAAAATAGATGTTAAAATAAAGAATGAGAAAAATGATAAAAATTTCTACTAAAATTTTAACTACGTTGCTTTTTACAGTGCTTTAATTTTTTATTAATTGATTAATTAAGCTGTTACATGGTTATGAAACATCAAAATTATTAAATAAAATTTAATTTTAGAAAACTTTTTATAAAATTAATCAGCTAAAACATTATAAATTCAATTTTTTAAATATAGTTTAAACCATATTATAAGTAACTTATATTTTAATTTTATAAATGTTTTATTTTATTTTACAAACTTAAATTTTTATTTTCAAAGAGCCGTTCATAACTTCATAAGTTGCATACAATCAAATGAGAACTGACAATTTAAATTTGTAGATCAAGTTCATTATTATTGAATGCACGTGTATACATAATTAAAATTCATGAAAAATCATGTAAAATACTCACTTCAATACTGCACCTTACAAATTTGCACAATGTACATTTTTTAATTAAACTTTAAAACGTTATTTCAATAAATAATAATATAATATAATATTCTCAATAAGCGCGCAATTCTAGCAGGCTCGGCAATGCTTCGCTATTGCTAGATCTGAGTATACATACAGATTAAATGACAACAATTGAAAGTTTCATAAAACCTTAAAAATCTGAACATTAGCAATTTAACAAAATGTAACCTTTCACTTAATAAAAGTCAGAATGTAAATAAATCCAAATGGAAAAACAACAGCAATACCTATCGGATTTAATTCAAACTATTCTCTAAACACAGTAGTTCGTTAAAAATATGAATTTTAATGTAAGAACAACACTAAGCTACGACGCAAGTAACTGATATGCGAAAAAGCAACAAAATAAAAAAAATTCCTAGAAGCCGATCGCAGCACCAACTACCGGGTTTGACTGATAAACCAAAAATTTAAAAAAAACTTCTAAAACGCGATCGCAGCTCTGCCTACCGGACCCAATTGTGAACCTTAACCATCCCAAGATCAACAACACATAAATAAATTAAAAAAACATTTTCATTTCAATACTGTACCTTACAAATTTGCACAATGTATATTTTTTAATTACACTTTAAAACGTTATTTCAATAAATAATAATATAATATTTCTCAATACGGGTATAGGTTTACCTATTGAAAATATAAAAACTGACTTGAAGAATGTGCGAGTCGAAAGGCGATATCGCTATCAAATCGCTATCGCTCAAATCATATTAGAATATTTTAGATAAGATATTGTTAGAAGAATAACTACCAAATTATTTTAAAAGTTCTCTTTAAAATGTGTGATAAACAATTTATTTTATCTTTTGAAAATCAAAACATCTGAATGGTTACTGGTTTTTTCTTAAGATGTTCTAGGAAAATACGATAAATTAATCGCTATAGAAGTATAAAAGGAAAATAAAGCATGAAAAGAAAGAAAATAAAATATTTAAACAGACTGTAGGTGTAGAATATATGTTGAGAATATGTAATTAGTATAAAATAGAAAAAGCGAAAATTATATAAAATTTAATCAGTTATGACAATAAAAAGAAATGTCAGTATGTTTTTTCTACAATGAACAGACGTAAATTTAATATAAATTTCAACTAGAAATTTTATCAACTGAAATTATAGAACCTTTTGTTTATGAAGGAATTCGATTCCTTTATGATAAGGATGTGCTGTAAATTTCTACTGAACTACAAAGGAAAAACATGCTTACAGTATTCACAATACAATAAAGTTACTTTGTAATGCATTGGATTACTAAAATTCTTTAAACCATGAATTTATATCGCTTCATTCCGATTTAAATGCAATAACATAAATTTAACGTTTGTTTCTACAGACTATTTCCCTTTTTTCTTTTCTGTTTTTTAAATCTGATGTGGACACTACATGACTTCCGTGTACGCCTATTAAATTACATATACACTTTTTTTTGTAAAATGAAAAGTACATAAAATTTTATTTCATTAATAACTTCTGATTTTTTTTATTGTTATTGAGTTATTATTTATTCTATTTTTTTTTTTTCTACAATCAGAGGTTAATAAATATATTAATAACTCTTCGCCCTGAAGTAGATATTCCCCACGTCCGGAACACAACATCTACGTTCCACGTCCAGGGCGGCAACAGCTGTACTCAAGTACATTACATATAGCTGGCTAACGGGGTTCCGAGTGTTGTTTCTCGGATATACTTTTTTTTCGGTCGATTTACATCTATAGGCCGAATTACAGGACTGGACTTTACGGCCACCTGCAGATACGACATTATTAACGATTACGGAAATGGATTAATACCGCCGTTAGAGCTGGCGATGTGGCGGCCACGGTCAAAGTTATTTGCAGGTGTAACGGAGACCTTTCGTCGTCCACATGCCCCCCGCGATGGCAAGCATGTAGTTAAGGTGCCCATGTTCGGAGCATGGGAGCCCTGAAAGCTTCGGTGTGTAGGGGCCTGGAGTCAGTGCAGAGACTGCGCATCCGCTCTCTGCCAGGACATATGCCGGTTCCACCGGAGTACCGGAACGGACCTCCAGGGTTGGTAGCCCTGGAGTGGGGGTGTACCCCGGCGGCTAGCCTTACTACAGAAGGGATTATTTGTTCATGAATCTTCCTGAACAAACCAACGTGGCAGAGGGTGCACGTAAACACCCTCGTTTAGAACCAGCCGTTTCGCCTGAGGCAAAACGGAGGAAAAGTACAGAAAATAAACAGATAGAGATTGAGGCTAGAAAAAGCTTACAAAAGGCTTTTTTTAAAAGTAGTAATGTACCGAAACCCAAATATTTGGTCATTACAAAGGAGGATGGAAATTTCTCGAGGGTGAGTCCTTTTCTCATCGCTCGAGAAATAAACAAATGTGCTGGAGGCCCTGTTAAAGAAATAAGGAAAACTTTTACGGGACTTCATGTAGAGACTGTTAATGATATACAGTCTCAGAAGATTTTAGGGCTGAAGAAAATTGGAGAGCTAGCGGTACGTGTTGATCCCCACGGCACGCTCAACACCTCAAGGGGTGTTGTGGTCTGTCGGGATCTTTTAAATTGTTCGGAGCAAGAGATTGTAGAGGAACTGGCAGCACAAGGAGTAATAGAGTGCCGTCGATTGAACATGAGAAGGAACGGTGAGGTCTTACCCTCAGCTTCTCATGTCCTCACTTTCAACCGGCCTACTTTGCCAGAAAAGATAAGAGCGGGGATTCACCGCTTGGATGTGCGGGCATTTGTCCCACAGCCGATGAGGTGCTTCAAGTGCCAACGCTTTGGCCACACCGCTCTTAGATGCGAAAGACCGCAAATATGCGTGTGCGGTGAAGAGGTGCATGAGGGAGAGCCGTGTAAAGAGCCTCCTACATGTATTAACTGCAAAGGAGCGCATTCTTGTAGATCAAGGAATTGTCCTGTCTACAAAGATGAAGTAGCTGTGCAGGAAGTAAAAACCCTGCAAAAAGTCAGCTACTTCGAGGCAAAGAAGATAGTTAACGCCCGTAAGCCTAGAGCAACAACATCTTATGCTCAGGCTGCGGCTACTGCTCCCGCTCCTGCTCCGATTGCTGTAGATGAGGCTCAAATTATAAATAAGCTTGCGCCTACTTTGGCTAACATGATTGAGAGGATCATCGAAAACAAGATGAAACGTTTTGGCAATAAAGAATTTGTTAAGCCAAAGATAGTGGTACAGCCTGCTGAAGATAAGTCAATAAAAGTAAAAGTTGCTCCTCCAGAAAAGAAAACGGACACCAAACCAGAAGGTCAAGTCCGTCTCAGCGAGATTCTTGATGTCAAGAAAACAATAATACCGACAGAGACTGTTATGGAGGCTCCCAAGCCTCCTGTAACTGAAGTGGCCTCTAAGCCTCAGAGGCCACAAAAAATCACACAGGGGGGGCGAGTGTCCCCCCTCCCACAGGCGGTGACCGGTGCGACCCCCGTGTTGGGGAGCGGCCAGGTTGCCGCCTCTCAATCGGCGCCTGAAACCGGCGCCGATCCATGCCCGTCGTCGTCGGCGGCTTCGGTGGTCTCCGATACGGAGACCGGAAGCCTTACAGGCGACGACCTTCTCCGCGAACACGATGCTGTTCGTAGGATGGAGAAGAAAAGGAAAAAGGGATGGCCGAAAGGAAAACCCAGGCAATAATTTAATTAAAAATTAGCGAGTCGATTGTACAATGGAACATCAATGGATGTTTTTCAAACATCCATGAGCTCCAACGCTTGGTACATGACGTAGACCCGATTTGTATATGTCTGCAAGAAACGCATTTCCGCCGAAATGAAAATTTTAAATTAAAAGGTTTCGATATATTTCGGCGAGATCAACCGCCAAATGTAAGAGTTAGAGGTGGAGTAGCTATATTAACATCGACTAGAGCTACCACCGAAGCGGTTGTTCTAAACACCAACCTACAAGCGGTCGCCGTTAGAATGAAGCGACCGCTTAAGATCACTGTGTGCAGCATATACTTACCGAATTACGATTGGAATAAGGATGACATAGAAAGACTAATTTCCGAGCTTCCCCCACCTGTTTTACTGGTGGGTGACTTTAACGCTCATAATTCTCTCTGGGGATCGGATCGAGTAGATCCCCGTGGAAGAGAACTGGAAGGGTTCCTGACGAATTCAGAACTTATTATTTTAAACGACGGATCAGGAACCTTTTCAATGCCAGAGATGGATCGACGTCCTGTATAGATCTTGCACTTATAAGCGGATCGATAGCACCGAGGTACAGCTTCCATGTTATAGACGATCTGCATGGAAGCGATCATTTCCCGGTGCAAATTGTAACTGATGTTACAAGAACAATATATCCCATCCCTAAAAGATGGTTATTTGAAAAGGCAGACTGGACGAGCTTCACAGCTAGAACGATGCTCCCGGAAACAACTGGAGTTATCGGAGACGATGTCGACGCCATAACAAATGCAATAATTGAGTCGGCATCGAGATATATTCCCAAAACATCTGGGAAACTTACAAAGAAACCCGTTCCATGGTGGAACGATGAAATAAGTGAAGCTATAAAAAGAAAGAAAAGGGCGTATAATGCCTTTAAGAAGCGTCCTAGTATAGAAAATCTTGTTGCCTTTAAGAAATACAGGGCGTATGCAAAACGTCTTATGATAGATTCGAAAAAACGATCCTGGCAGCAATACGTGTCATCCATCGACAAAACTACTACTGCATCAGATGTTTGGAGGAAAGTGAAGGCGATTTGTGGGCGTAATGATTTTGCTCCCATAACTAGCCTTCAAGATGAAGATGAAATAAAAGATACTCCATATGAAATTGCAGAGCTGTTATCCAATCATTTCGAAAAGGCCAGCAAAACGGCCAACTACGAGGAAGGTTTTCGAACCAAAAAAGAAGAACACGAAGGTCTACTAAATTTTGGAACTGAGTATAATTACTCATATAATGTACCATTTAAAATGGAAGAATTCGCGAAAGCGTTGGAAAAATCAGGTAACACAGCTGCTGGTCCGGATGAAATCCACTACAATATGATCAGGCAGCTGAATACCACTGCAAAGTGTAGATCATTAGAACTTTATAATAAAATATGGCGGGATGGAACGTACCCGCAGCAGTGGAAAAAAGCTCATGTTGTTCCAGTACCAAAGAAAAATAAAAATTTAACAGACCCCAATAGCTACCGTCCTATTTCTTTGACGTGTGCTATGGGGAAAATATTGGAAAAAATGATTAATAATCGACTCGTCTGGGTTTTGGAAAAAGAAAACCTGATATCACCGTATCAAGCAGGTTTTCGACAATACCATTCTACCACTGATCAAATGATCAGCTTAGAGGACATTATATATAACAACTTTATTAAAAGGAAACATTGTGTCGGAGTCTTCTTTGATCTCCAGAAGGCTTTCGATATGACCTGGCGTCATGGTATAATGCTCCAGATACATGAATGGGGCATTCGTGGCAATCTGCCTATACTGCTCAGCAACTACATGAATGACCGTACCTTCCAAGTACGCGTCAACAATGAATATTCATGTGAAAGAATCTTGGAAAATGGCATACCGCAGGGTTCGCCGTTGAGCGGTACCTTGTTTACCATTGCTATTAATAAATTGATACTAGCCATTCCAGTAGAAATCAGCAAAAGCGTCTATGTTGATGATCTGGCAATCATATATGCCAGCAACAAGACTGCTATGGTGAGGTACAAATTGCAACGAGCGATCAATGCTCTAAATGAAGTTGCAAGGAATAACGGATTCCAATTCTCACCAGAGAAAACGTGCTGCGTACACTTTTGTAGGAAGAGAATTCCTCATCAAAGTCCTGCGTTGACAATCGACGATAATCCAATACAATATAAAGATAGCGTAAGATATTTAGGACTAGTATTGGATAAATCCCTTACCTGGGGATTACATATACAGGACTTGAGTGATAGATGCAAAAGAGCCCTAAACATTATAAAATGTTTATCGAATTTAAATTGGGGCTCAGACAAAGAGACATTATTGAGACTGTATAAAGCATTGGTTCAATCTAAACTAGACTACGGATGTATCGTATATTCATCCGCTAGAAAGTCGCACTTAAGAAAGTTAGACGTAGTTCATAATAGCGGAATAAGATATGCAACAGGCGCTTTCCGCACAAGTCCGGCGGCTAGTCTGATGTCTGAAGCCGGAATAATGCCACTACATTATAGAAGAGAGATCCTCTTGTTAAGATATGCAGCAAATATATGGGCTTTCCCTGCTCATATAAATAATAAATTGTTTATGAATCATCCCATGGCTGCATTATACGAACGTCGTGCTACCTATTCCAGACCAGCCGGAATTAGGTACCACGAATTAAGAAGAAAATATGAAATTGCTATACCAGAGACACTAGCAATTTCTACTAGAGAAATACCGCCATGGCTCTTGCCAGCGGTAAATACAAGTTTGGATCTCTCTCAAGGAGAAATAAAAAAGAAACCAGCAGTGATCATCCAGCAGGAATTTTTAGCAACCGTCAGTAGTTACGAAGAACATATTAGAATTTATACTGACGGTTCTAAAACCGAACATGGTGTTGGATGCTCGATATATGTAAATGAAGAAGCCCACTCTTGGAGACTGCCAGATGTGGCCAGTGTCTACACGGCAGAACTCACTGCAATTCAGCAAGCTCTTCGCTACACTGAACACTATTGCGAAGAGAGAGAGTGCTAATATGTTCCGATTCATTAAGTGCACTCGTTGCAATTCGGAACAAGAACATTAAGGATGTCCTTATTGCAAACATCCTGTCCATTTTATACGTACTAAAACAACGAGGACACCGATGCGTTTTTGTATGGACTCCGGGGCATGCTGGTATTACAGGTAATGAAATCGCAGACGAAGCTGCCAGAAAGGCAACAGTCTGCGATGACTTGGATGCATTTCCTGTAAGAGTGGCAGATGTTAAAAACCGTCTAACCAACATAGTAAGAAACAAGTGGAACGCTGAATGGAGGAGTTTAAATACAAAATTAAACTCGGTTAAAACTTCTCCTTATAAATGGAAAAGCGACTTTAAGTTGACTCGCCGTGAACAAGTAGCGGTGACCAGACTTAGAATCGGTCACACGCGATTAACAAACTTATATTTGTTAACCGGCGAAGTGAGACCAATGTGCGGTGTTTGTAATAAAACACTGACAATCAAGCATCTAATAGAAGAGTGTACCATATATGAGGACCTCAGAAAGAGGTTCCGTCTTACAAATAATATTAGTGCTGATCTGGATAATGGAAATGAAGAAAATATAGTTGCATTTTTACACGCCAGTGGACTTCTTAAAAGTCTATAAAATGGAAGTTTAAAGCTGTGGTAAAAGATACTCTAAGCGGTAGTTTTATATATACATATAGAAGAAAGAAAGAAAGATATGGTATTGATAAGATTAATTATAGTTTTAAGTTCATGGTCTTTTGAGAACCTATCTCAAATTTTAATATTGGGGCCCTTTACACCCCGTAAGTGTTTGTGATTGTCCTTGTCTTTCATGTTTTAATGTTTATTGTGAAGTTTGTGTTTTTAAATAAAATGTAAGGGCCCTTTACACCCTTACATATGACGATCCTGATGGAGATGATAATTTCTTTTAAAGAATGTGACGAGGGCTAATGACCTTAGCAGTCGATGCCCGTAAAAATTCAAAAAAAAAAAAATAAATAAAAAAAAAAATAACTCTACATAAATAAACTAAAAAAAAAGTTAAAAAAAAAAAGAGATGAAGTCGAATTTGAACGATGTTCCCCTCGTAAGATCCAAATATTTAATTAATTAGAATTCTATTTGGCTATAACTCTGGAACCAATGAAAATAAGTACCACTTATGATATATCGTTGATAAGCTCTCAGTGAGGGCTTATTACTGCAGTTAAGAAAAAGTTCAAAATCAAAATCTTTTGGATTTTGGGCTTTATTGGATACTTTTGGACCAGTCGATTGCAATCAAAAGGGGAGATGCAAATGTCGTAAAAAATGGTTATCGCAAAATAGTTTTTGAGTTATGCGAGATATATAGGTACGTACGTACAGATGTCACGCCGAAACTAGTTAAAATGGATTCAGGAATGATCAAAATGGATATTTTCGTTGAAATCTGAAAACCAAACTTTTTCGCGATCTCAATATTTCCTTCACTTCGTACAAAGAAGTAAAAATTAAATGAGTTAGAGCCAAAAACAAAAGAAAACAGAATATTACATTTATTAAAGTTGAGGAATAAATTTAAAAAAATTCTAAAAATATTCATTCATAGGTTAAAGTTTAATTTGATTTTCTCTAAATTTAACATCCCTTCTAATAAAAGGTAAACAAGAACGTAAAAATTTTCACAAAGCTTTTCTTTGTTTAAGGTCCGGGGTTTATAATTTTGGAAAATTGTAGACATTCTTTGATAAGCCTATGAAATATGTTATATAAAATACTAAAAAAATTATAAGATATATTAAAACTAAAGGAAGATAGAGCAAAAAGACAAAAAATACATATATTTATAATTCAATTTTAGGGGCTGCGGGTTGATCGTTTTGAAAAAAAGGTCTATTTATACAATTTAGGTATAAAATCTGCCAAATAAAACATTTTTCTAAAGTGCCTCTGAAGAAAATCGAAATTGGTTTTTTCGCGAAATCTTCAATCCCCAAAAGAGTTTTGAGAAAAAAATTAACAAGACCAATACCCCACATTTAGAATTTCTTCAGCCACAATTTGGAGAAAATCGGTTCTGTCAATCTGAGATATAAGGCCAAAAGCGTGCGACACAAATTCCTACATACATCCGTACACAAATGTTTTTTTTTTGTGTAGATGAACTAGATGGACACTAAAACGTAAGATTTGAAATACCAGTTATCCTATTTTTGTTACGATCATCATACTTTCTTTCAATACAACTATTCTAGTTATATTTTCCGGGAAAGTAATACATACACAAGAGAGTAAGTCAAAACGTAAAGCGAAGTTAAAAAAATTTTTTAAAATTATTATTATATTTTATTATTATAGGAGAATGTTAAAAATCAGATGGGTAGATAAAGTGACAAATGAAGAGGTGTTGCGGCAAATAAATGAAGAAAGAAGCATTTGGAAAAATATAGCAAAACGAAGAGACAAACTTATAGGCCACGTATTAAGGCATCCTGGAATAGTCGCTTTAATATTGGAAGGACAGGCAGAAGGAAAAAATTGTGTAGGCAGGACACGTTTGGAATATGTAAAACAAATTGTTAGGGATATAGGATGTAGGGAGTATAACGAAATGAAACGACTAGCACTAGATAGGGAATCTTGGAGAGCTGCATCAAACCAGTCAAATGACTGAAGACAAAAAAAAAATAATCCTCTCTCCTTCTATGCACTTTAGTTTACTTTCAACCAGTATTTCAAAACCGAGATGAACCAGCAGTTCAAAACTGAAATCTTGAAGGCAAAAATTTGTTATTATGGGTATATAAGGACAATCATTACCATGAAACAAAATTAAACCTTTTGAAAATTTACACACCTTTCGGACTTATTTTTTGCCTTCAATAATAGCAATGACACAGTAGTTTTCATTTTTCATGGTTACACCTTTACACGTGAAGTAAATAAAAACTGATCTTACATACCGCCACTCAAAGTTTCGGGTCTTGTACTAACCAAACTGTTACTCTGTGATGGTTTTTATAAACTGAACATGTTTTAATTTTTATTTATAATTTCTATTCTCACAAGCATAAGTTTATGAACACAAGGACGGAAACACTGGCTGGATGTGAAGGGCGAGCTAAAGCCCTGACCGGCTAGTTTTTATAAAAATTTTAATTTTTCTGAAAAATTATTCGTTTTATTTTTTTGTAAATGAAATACAAAAATAAAACTCAGTTTATTCTATGTTTCCTTTACAGGAATCACATAACTATATTTTACTGTATTTTAATTAGCGAATGAAAATACAAATATACGAAAAATGACATTAAAATACGATACGCTGTCCATTTAAGCCTTTCAGCTCATCCAATAGTAAAGAGAAAAGGGTGAATATATTTACACTTAAAATCTACCTTAATATTTAATAAACAATAAAAAATCATTCAGACAGAAATTTATAAATTCATAAGTATTGCGAACATCGGTACAAATAAATTTACATATATATATATATATATATATATATACACGATTGTTAACCACGATCCTAACATGAATAATACATTTAATCAATTCGCAAATTAAATTATTCGGTGATGATACCGCTTAGATTTTCCCCAAGAAATATTTGGAATTTATGTTTGAGAAGGTTACAAACGATTTATGTACCGTTAAATAATGGCTTGACTCTAATTCTTTAAGCATAAATGCAATGAAAACAAACCTTTTCTGTAATTTTACGCTTAACTGTGTGGGAAATGTTTTTGTTACGAAGCGTTTGAAAGTGTGTAATAGTGGATACCCTCATACTGCTAAAGATTAAAATTCATGTCGTATAAAATTTATAAACTAAATAGTATACTGAATATTAAGGTGCAAAAAACAGTGTACTATCCACTAGTTCAGAATATATTACCAGTATTCTTATCGATTTAAGAAGAAGGTTTGGATGGTATTCATAAGATCTATTCATTATTTTATAGAAATTTATAATAAAATCTATTTTAATATGCCTTTTATGTTGGTTTTTAAGATATTTTTAGATGTTGTCATTTCTGGAGGCTAAGCAGGAATAAGTAAGTAAGATGTTATGACTTTAAGGCATCTCTACTTTTTTGTTCTTCTTCTTGCTTCATCTTGCTTTAATAATAGTTTGATTATTATTAGTATAAAATACTCACTGTCATCACTGGTTATTAATTGTTTATAATTGATAATCATTAGTTTTGATTGTTTTGTTTATTCTTGATTCACAGCAATCTATCTGTAATGATAAGTTATCGTAACATGATAATCAATGTCTAATGACTAATTTAAATTTATTTAATCTGATTTTATTTATTTTTTGGTTTATTTAGTATTTGTTGTTATGTAAAAGTATAGTTATTTTAAATCCTGCTCCCATTCTTTCACCAGATGACGTTACCACAAAGAAACACGGATTAGACGTCGCTTCGAATTGGTAATTTACCGTTACAAAAAATGTATCCTCGTTCATCCGTTCTACCGACCAACCAATCAATAAGTTTCGAGTAACTTATGCCTTTTTCCCCCTGTTTAGGCTTCGGGATTCACCGTCAGGTATTACTTCAGAGGATGACACGTATGAGTGTGTGATATGTAGTCTTGTACAGTTTCAGGTTAACCATTTCTGAGATGTGTGGTTAATTGAAACCCAACCACCAAAGAACACCGGTATCCACGATCATACTAGATCGTAAATAAATCCGAATTAAAGTACTGCTTTTACTAGGATTGGTAAAAATTGATTATTAGGATTATATTTTTAATTAGAAGCTAAAAATGGAATGGTGGCCAGGAGAAAATATAGAAAATCCTTTAGTGTTAAAATATAATGAAATCTGATATGTGACTTGAACCGTCTACATACCACAGGGGGAACTCTTTACTGTATCCAAACACGAATAAGGCTTGAAACTATCGTGTTTATTTAACTGATAAATAAATATGCCTGTTAAACTCTTTTATTTCGGTTGAAAATTAAGTTTTAACTAAGATGACGCATAAAAGTACGGTTTGAACTATTTCTTCTGAAACAGACATTGCGGGGTAAAAATTTGAATAAAGTTCTGGGAATGAACAAAGTTTTCATTCTGTTAAATTTAGAATTACAGATGGGTAACAAATTAACTACAAAAAAAACCAAACAGAAAACTTCGTTTGTATTTTTTATTGGTGATAGTTTCTCAGTGTTTTTCAATAATGTTTTGGTGTTTGTAACTGGTAATAATTATTACCAGTGTAATTATTACCCCGATACACTTAATTAAGTGTATCGGGGAGCATATTTAATTCACAATACCGATCCAGTAATCTGAATTTCTAATTATCCAAATCAAAGTTGTTACAAGTTTAACTGAATAATCGCAGTTCACTATAATCGAACACCGTACATATCACAACGTACACGTCTAGAGGGATGTGAGCGCGTGAGCATTGTGGGATGAAACAAACAATATGCAATTAAATACAATAGCCTATTATTAGAATACATTAGGGCGAATACAAACGAATAAACTTTTCGCTTCCAACCAAACATTTCTAAAGAGCCTTTCAAATACAATAGTCCACTGCTATTTAAATTCTCTTTGCATTCAGTTAAATTCATTTCAAAATACAACTTTAAAGGGGATTGAGTTTAAGTTAGTTTAAGTTAATATAAGTTGAGTATTTCTAAACTTGTTTGTTGTTTAAGATCTATTGTAAGTTAAGAGAAACAGTTAACAACCTATAAGACAAACGGATATTGATGATAGATATGTATATATAGAAGTAAACAAAGGAAAGTAATTTTATTTACGTCACTGATATACCGCAATATAATGCTTTAATCTTAAAAAAATTCGTGACTTTAAGAATTTTTAATTCTCATCCACGCTTTTAAAATGTGGATTTTTAAAAAATCCACGCTTTAAATCTTAAAAGTCCATAACGTCTTGTATTAAAACTTCAAAATGATTTGCATTTGGCCAAAAAAGTAGTGCTAATGAACTTTAAACTTAATAATTCACTTCATTATTGAATGAAATTATAACGGTTGTTATATTTAATTAATTCCCTATGAATTTCTTGTTAAATTACGCACTTTAATTTATAGTAAGTAAGTATAATTTTACTTTCCCAGCGGTAACTAGTGTAGCTATATTAAAGGAGAAATTAAGGTGTGTGATCTTACCAAAAATCGGGTACCGGGTTTTTTGCAAATCTTTAAGTTTTTGGGTCTAAATAATGTATGTGCGTAGGTATGTACGTATGTGGTTGATTTGTCGTTGATCATATTAATTCTTTTTTTTTTTAATTTAGTTCAGGTGATGGGGAGATATAACGTAAAATCCAGTTTAGATTTTCTTCAGAGGTATTTCAGGAAAAAACTTTAGTAAAGGATAATTGTTACCTACAATTCATAAATAAATAATCAAAAGAGACTTTAAAAATCAACCTCCCGTTATTAAAATCTACATTTTTTGTTATTTTGCTCTACCTATCTTCAATTTTAAATATTTTTATCAAAAATCTTTTGCAAGTTTATAATTCATTTATAGTAGAGTTATCAAGAAATGTCTACACGTTTTTAAGACTCCGGACCTAAAATACTGAAATTTTTTTTTTTGAAATTTTCTTTTACTGATTTTTATTGAAGATGGTGTTAGATTTTGAAAAAAAACTTTACTTCAAATTTGTTAAGCTTATCCCTTGTATAAATATTTTTTAAAAGTTTCTTAAAATTCATTCCCCACCTCCAAAAAATATATGTACCTTTTTTTAGCTTTATCTTTTTAATTTTTAGTATTAATACACAGGAAAGTCACGCGATACTTTGCCAGTTTTTTTACATGTTCCCGAGAAACGCGAAAAAAATTTGAATAATACTATCCAAAAGAATTGACTTTTCTCATGGTTCTCGACAAAGATAAATGTTTTTTTTTTTACCTTCAATGCGATAGATATTTCAGTCATGAATGGCTATTTAAAAAAAAAAAAAAACTAATACGTTAATTTTGATAAGCTTAATAAGATAATATTTGGCACGGAGGTTCGAGTGAGCTCCAGATCTGTATGGATAAGTCGTCGTTGGGTGCTGATGGGAGTCGGGCTCCAAGGAGAAAGCCGGTAGGGCCCCCAACTGCGACGGTGGTTGTTAAGGCGGCAGATCGGTCGTACGTGGACCGTCTCCGCACAGCTAAGGACACTGTGTCACCGGGTGAGACGGACATTTTTTCCGCACGCAGGTGGCAGGGAGAGGACCTTCATATAAGAGCCCACGATACGGGTAACGCTGCTGCCAAGCTTCGGCTGTAGATAATGGATAAAGTTGAAGGTACGACAGCGACGGCAGTTAGGGGCGTGCGGCGAGTCCATTTTTTTATCAACAAAAGGACGTCGACGCCCTTACCAAGGAGGAGGAATTGGTGAATGACATGCAGAAGATCGCTGGTGACTCAGTAACGATCGACGTCCTCTCCCTGAGGTCGTCATGTGGAGAAACGAAGGTGGCGGTTCCGCCTCTGCTGGCTACTCAGTTGCTGAAGGTTGGGCCAATTCGCATCGGTTGGGTGTCCTATCGGGTATCGATGAGGTCCCCCGAAGAGCGATGTTATCATTGTTGGGGCGGGGGGTAGGGCACCGGGCTGGGTCCTGCAGCGGTCCTGACAATCAAAATGGGCATTGATTTAATTGTGGGGCTGAGGGGCATCTTCGGAAAGACTGTTAAACTGCGGCTAAATGCTCTTTATGTAAACTTCGAGGGCATTCACTAGGGGGCCGTGGCTGTAGGACCAGCAGCAAGAAATGAGACCAGCCCGCTTTTGCTTTTGGGGACGACTTAGGGTTGGGACAGCCTCGTCCTGGATTGGTGGGACGCTCAGGTGTCCCACTTCCGATGACTGGACGGGAAGTCTCTTTGGAACTTCACGATGGTGTTAAAGTAAGACCGTAGTTCCGGTGGGAATCCCTCTGGGGTTCCCTATTAGAGACGTGACGTCAAGACCGGAGTACCACTGGGGAACCCCCTTGGGTCCCCTCATTAGAGATATGGCGAATGATTATAGACTGAGTCCCGGCTGCCTTGGGGGGGAACCTTAGTTCCTACAGAGGAAATTTGAGGCGATTGCACCCCTGGAGCTGTGTAAAAGCTTAGTCCGGATCCGGCTCCAGGAAAATTTTAACATTAACATTAATTTCTTAACATTGCATATATGAGTAATCAAAAAAAAGTTCAAGAAATCAACCCCTCACCTCTTAAAATTTAAATAAAAATATTTTTTTGTTTTTTTTCTCTATTTCTCTTCGGTTTTAATATTTAAAAATATGATGTATTTAACTCAATGTTAAATAATGTAAAAGTGTAGCTTGGGCTTCATTTAAAGACCTTTGCACAAACTTTTCTCGGCAAACAAATATATGACTATTACCATGATATTGCTAATCTACTTTTTCTTACTTCATACAGAGCTATGGGATGTAATATGTCCACTATTTTTTCCCGGATAACCTCGAAGATGTAAGTGACGATCACGATGAACGTTTCCACCAAGACATTTCGGTGATGGAAAGCCGCTATGAAGGGAAATGGAATACTAAATGCTAGCCGATTACTGTCAGATATAAATTCGGGATGTGCCTGAGGCTATTTATAAAAGAAAAGCATTTAAATCATTCTATCACAGTTATGGCTATGCCAAATTATAAATTTTACAAATTGTAACTATATTTTCCGTTAATTTTTTTTTAAGCGTAATTTAATTAAAATTAAGAGTGATAGAAAATTTTTATTTACAGATCTATAATGTACGCAAAAAATTATTCAAGAAATGGTATTACACTTAGAGAAACATTAAAAATTTTTTTTTTTTGTCTATCATTATTGGCTAAAATGTGGTATAAATTGTAAATTAACAGAAAGTTCATTTCATTTATCTTGAATATAAGACATCAAAATTCAAAACCACTGGATTTTATATATATATTCTGTTAATATTCATTAGCAAAATGCTAACTAATAGCATAATAGAACTTCTTTATACAATTTGTATTTTAATATACGAATAGATAGCGATAATATTTAAATTACAGTTAAAACGAAACAACGACGTATTTACGATGTTTATGACATCATCACTGTATATAACGACGAGAAGAAAAAGAATAGTTGAAAGAGTAGAAAAAATAAAGATTAAATATTTGATAAACGTAGAATAAGTTATATAAAATAAAATTAGATAACAAAATAAATAATAATATTCAAAAGTAATAACAAATTGGACAACTTATATCTAATATTTATGTTATTCAAAATATATAAATAGTCATAAATAACTTAATATTGCCAAAGATTTTACAATAAAAATATATAAAAATATTTTATCACAAAATATATTTTGTGATAAATAATTTAAAAACTAGATGAAATGATAGATAAAAAAAGGAAATAAGCATATGTATAAAACAATAAACAGTTACAAATATGTTGTATTATATATAAATGCAAGAAGTGTATCACATGCCAAGCGAAATCCGTATATGGTACATTCCATTTAAACTAAGTCTACAGATTTGAAATACAGGTCGTAAATAAAATATGTGTATTTTATGTTTTAAACGTTTGACAGTACAGTAATAAATATTTTTTTTAGAGTTTAATAATTTAGTAATAGTAAAATAACAAAATCAGTTCTGGATTAGATCTGAAATATACTTTACGTATAAAATCAGCCATCATATTTATCTAAGTATCTCAATAGTAAAATATATTATGACGTTTAAACCCCAGATTTGAGTTGTAAGTAGCTCAGAAATAAGGTTGTTTTATTAGTGTGATTCAAAACGGGTACAGATTAATACGTACAAGTAATTTTTCATCTAAGAGGATACTTCTGATCCTATAAAAACATAATAAATATTAATTAGTGCTTAAATTATATTTTTAACTGGGTATCATAAAGGCCTTGAAAATGGATAATATTTAATGGAATAATAATAATCATTATTAACATTATAATTTTAAAACTCAACTGAGATTTATTATACTGAATAAAAATACAAAATAATTAATAAAAAATTTCTTACACAGTCTTGGATGTAAGTTTTCAAATAATAAAAGGATTTACAAAAGGAGGCTCCTGACCAGAACAAATCCTGAGTCTAAAATTAATCCTCAAACACTGTGCAAGCCAATTAATCGAGATCCAAGCCAATATTTTTATCCTTTGTAGACTTCCAAAAAGCTTATGACTCAGTTGATAGAGAATCACTATTCATCTTAACAGAGCACGATGTTGTCCAGAAAAAACTAAATTTAATCAAGTTAATGGAAACAGTCATAATTTCTAAGATATATTCTGGGGAAAAATCAGCAAATCATTCTAGATTAAAGCAGGTCTTCAGGTTTTCAGGTGCTTTAGATTAAGGCAGGTAGATTAAAGGAGATGGACTTCTCCAATCCTATTCGATTAATTTTAGACAAAATAATGTAAACCATCTGGAAGGAGAATGATAAAAACGTTAAGATCGGAACCAAAGACTAAAATCTAACACAAATCATTTCGCAAATGATCAAACATTTTTTGCAAACTCAGAAGATGCAGTTTCTCAAATAAATGACCTAAAAAAATAAGCAGAAAATTAATTTCGCAAATTTATTTTTAAAAAACAGAGATCTGTTTCAAAACCTCAAAAATTATCCAAAAAAATCAATATAGACAAAATATGGAAAAATAGATATCTAATAAATAAATAATCGCGATCAGGCATGACATTTATCATGAGCTAAAAAATTTGCAAAAAGACAAAATCAGTAGATGCCTATAAATTTATAAAAACATTTAAAAAACTGTTTGTACAAATTGGTTTCCCTCGTTATACGTCTCCGAATAGAAAAAGTTGATATCCAAAGGTTTAATACTGTTTTATCTATTTCTTATACATTTTAGAAACATCCCTGTTAGATAGGCCTTTAACGTCAAGGAGACAGCCAAGAAGATACTAGAAGAAATTTAAAAATAAAAAACAATTCCCTTAATAAATGAAATTAAAAAAATAAAATTTACGAACAGGAAGTTAAACCTTTTGTAAATCGTAAAAAAGGAATACTAAAGGCACAAATTAATTTTATTAAAGAATAATTTTGAATTTTTTTGCTGGTGCAATTACCTGTACAACCAGCCTGAAGAGAGT
Organism: Lycorma delicatula; assembly: GCF_047948215.1. NCBI lineage: Eukaryota > Metazoa > Arthropoda > Insecta > Hemiptera > Fulgoridae > Lycorma > Lycorma delicatula. The sequence continues at coordinate 120,337,090 of NC_134458.1, forward strand.
GCCCGCCACCTCGACTACTCCAAAACTGCACTACTGCCCACCTGTAAAAAATTAAAATAAGATTAAGTAAACTATTATTTTTTAAATAATTGAAAAGAGCCATTATCATAAGTAAGCATAAATAAACAGTGCGTTCGGAAAGACGCTGCGCAGTTGCTTTAGAATTATGTGGTGCATTCTGTTCTTTCTGCGTTAGGGTGATTGCCCTGAGAGTTTGTTGGGCATTTCTCAGTAATAAACGAAGATGACAGTTGCTGAGCTGTGATTGAACGTTAATTCGTTTCGTCTCGTGTTGTTTCGTTTATTGGAATAAATAGTTGCGAAAAACGTAATGATTCTTTCAGTAGAGGAACGCAATTTACTCGTTGAACACGTCTTTACTGAAACTTTCAGACAAGTATACTGATTTAGTGAAGCTCAAGTTTTCAGAAAAGTTTTCAAATACTCCTGTTCCTCACCGCAATGCAGTTCAAATTCTTATCGAAAAATTTCTGGCAACGAGCTCTGTTGATGACGCTGATCATCAACGAAGTGTAAGACCACCTAAACTAAACGAACAGAAGCTGCTTGATATATCGGATGCTATGACCGAAAGTCCATCAAAGTCAATACATAAGTTAGTACAGCAGCAAGATATCGGACGTGTTACCGCACGTTAAGTTGTAAGTAAAGAACTGAAACTTTTCCCCTACAAAGTAATGTGTGTTCAAGAACTGAAACCTAAAAATCTAAATTTTTTTTCTGAGGTCTTAAGAGGCATCGACTACTTTGATCATTAGTCAAATTTCACATCAAAAGGAAAAAAAGAAAAATATGTATTTTTCCATCCCGATAAAAACACGTGCGACGTAGTCAGAAGACTAGTCTTGTCAATGTATATCATTTAATAAAGACTTGTAATGGGTCATTAAAACCCGAAAAGAAACCAAGATGACAAGGGAGTAAAGGGCCCTTGCCACTTAAAAAACATAAAGCATTTCTTACGAAACGTTGTCAAAAACAATCAAATTCATTTGAAAAACATAGTTACAAAAATTAAAATTTTACTTATATTAAAAATATTAAAACCCATATGGCAAGACTATTAAGGATCCTTGCCACCTAAACAAACAAACGCACAAAAACACTTCTATTAGAGTTATTAAAACATCTTCATGTCACACAGATATTAAAACGTATATCCTTTCACTTAAAATTCGTCAAAAATCACATAAAAATGAGCTTCTTCTTCTGTCCTATTACCTAGATTTCCCCATAGGCCATCCTTTTTTGGTTCTCTTCTCCGTCTTCCTAAAGACCTCAATGTCAAATTCCAAGGTACCTCAGCCCTCGGAGATGGAATCTTCAGATCCCCCGCCGGAAATCGCGGAGGATCTCCTGCTGCCGGCATCAGACGACACCGGCTCCGGTGGCGTAGTGAGACGTACATCATAGTCGAGAATGGATGCACTCAGCGCCAGAACATGTGGGGCGGCCGAATTCCTCGCCCTCGCGCTTAAAGGCCTCCATGCTTTTGGAGGCTCCATTTTTGTTTTTTCTACGTCTTCTCTTTTCCTAGTAATTTTACTTCTGTTTTCTCTGTTCCCTGTGTAGGGATTTTGCGATTTCTACCTTAGCTACAGGTGTCTTGTCTATTATCCGTTCACTCTCCTTCGCCTTAGAACTTGTCGTAGGCTCATTCTTTAGTGGAGATAATCCCTTTTGTTCAGTAACATCTATTTTCGTCTTGACAACTTAGGGCTGCTTTCCCTCTATTTGGTTGCTTGATCTTCTGTTTAATAATTTGTATTATTAACTGGTTAATAATACAAATGGTAATTGATCTTCTGGTTAATAATTTGTATTAAGGCGCCAGCCTCAGCCAGTTAAGGCTAAGGCTTGCGCCAGTTCAGTTATCACGTCCTTTGGTTTAAAGGCGGCAACACGGGCGGCAGCAACCTGTATATAGAACGTGACCATTCGCGATTTGCTGAGGACAATTTTCTTTGCTTTGAAATAATTGACCTTTTGAATGGCTTTTAGCTCCTGTATTGCCAATTCTTCCTTGTATTTTGGACAATTCCTTGATCTCGCCGATTGATGTCCGTTACAGTTCACACAAACTGGTGGATCCCTATTCGGATCATCCCGATGCAATGCGTACCGGCAAGCACAGACTTGTTTCCTCTTGCAGCATGTCGCTGTATGTCCGAACCTCTGCAGCCAAAACGCCGCAGTGGAGTAGGGATGAAAGGACGAACATCCAACCTATGAAACCCAGCCTTTATTTTTTCCAGGCACTTAGGTCTACTAAATGATAGAACATGCGACGCGGAGGGTAAGAGTTCTCCTTAGCGTCGCGTGTTCAATTGTCGACATGCAACAATTACTTGTGCATGAAGATCCTCAACGATTTCATCTTCAGCGCAATTTAGCAAGTCTCTGGATACTACAACATCCTTGGATGTATTAAGCGCACAAAGTGTGCGTAGATGTTATTACACGGACGTGGAGTTGGATTTGTTCGGGGCTCTAAATTATTTTAAATTGTTGTCAATAGTTAGGTATCCTCGACGTTACGTTTTTCACAAATGAATCATGCTTTCATCTAGAGGGTATATGTTTGATTCACAAAATACAGACTGTGGTCGACAACTAACCCCCATGAATAACACGAACTATCTTTACACGAAGCAAAAATTGGAGTCTGGGACAGTGTGAGTAGAACGCGCATTGTGGTTCCAATCTTTTTTTTTGAAAAAAGCAGTTAAAGTGATCTTTATTGTGCTGCTTCAACAAACTTCTTTAGTCAGTTAACAGAAGTGGAAATTAATCACGGTTAGTTTCAATAAGATGGCGCCATAGCGCGCACACAGCTAACAGGTTAATGACTTTTTTACGAAATGTCGTTGGTGAACGAATCATTTCGAAGGGTTTGTGGCCTGCACAATCGCCCGATATGACTCCCCCAGTACACTTTCTATGGAGTGCAGCAAAAAAAGCAGTGTATCGCAACAGACCACGCACGATTAACGAACTAAAAACCACAATAACGACATACGTACGAGACATTCCAGTACATCAGATGATTAAACAGTTTGAAAAGAAATTGAGACGCGTGCAGTGTTGTACTGATGTTGGAGGAGATCGTTTTCAACACCTTTTATGAACTATTCCAGTTATTGTAAAATCCGTCTTTTATAAAATAATGAAATAAAACTTCGAAATAATAAATTAAGAAAGTTTCATTACACTTCCATAATTCCAGAGCACAGAAACTTTCCGAACGCTCTATATAATTCCATAAAATAATGTTGTAAATTAAAAAATAGAAGGATCAAAGCAGTTTAATGTAAAAATAGCTATAGAAAAAGGTATAGTAATTCGATGAAATAGTGATATGTAATTTTTATAATAGAAAAACAAAAAAAAAGCTAACGAACCACCTTTTAGATTTTTACCCTTTAAGTAATATAAGGAGACATAAAATTTATATTGCAATATTTAAAAACATAAATAAATAAGTAAGAAAAATAAACATTATAGCTTAATAAATAAAAGCTTAAAAGTTTCTTTCAACAATGGCGGCAATAATAATAAAAATAATAATGAGTAATAAAAAACTAAATTACGAGTAATTACCTTGAACGCCTTCAGCTTAAACTTTTATTATATACTTAAAAAAAAAACTGAATTACTTTTAACATCGTCTACAATTCAAATATGCATTTATATCCATGTATTTTATGAGTACAGAATATTTTATATAGTTAGGATAAATAAAAAAATTAAAAAGAAAACATAGTATTTTCATAGAATAAACAATAAAAATATAAAAAAGCTATTAAAATGAAAATAATAATAACTGCTTGTATCATACTTCATAGTACATATTATATCGTATAATTTTATAATCACCAACATAAGAAATTATTAACACAATTAGTTTTTATATCAGTTATATCTGCACCGAGTAACTAGACTTGAATCTGTTTATTTTTTCTCATAGAATGTTTTTCACATCTTGGGAGTAACTCCTAGTACATCTCTATTTACTTCCTTGTTACAATGTCTGTATGCTAGTATACATCTGTTTGAATCACTTCAATTTCTACAGAAGAAATATTACATAATAATAAAAAAAAATTAAACATGCTTTTCTCCTAAGAAAAAAAAAACAATTTGTTCTACAAAGTAAAAAATAATTTTGTTTTAAAAAAAGTTTGAAAACAATTTTGTTTCAATGAGATTATAAAAATTATTTGGTTGTTTAAATTATATTAAAAAAAAACATTAAAAAATTAAAATAATTTTTTGAATTGACGATGCTATTTGATTATCCCTGAAAGTAAAAAAATAAAGGCGTAATGTTGTTGCTTACACAGTAATCGGTATTATACGTTATTCATATTTATTTATTCTTTACATATCTTTTTTTAACTATTATCTTCCATTTTGGTGTCCGCCCTTTGGAAAATAGGCTTAGAAAATTAAACAAGAAATTGTTATCTCACTGGCGGATATACCCTAATGATTTTCATTAAGAAATTTCCAAGATATCATTGAGGTCGTTAAAAAACTGCGCTGCGTGTCGATCACTTTAAATCGAGATTTTTAAGGGGAAAACTGCCGATTTTTTTTCGTCTTTTTGCACATGAGCTTATACACTCATAAAACTTTGCACATAAGAGTTGGCGGACATAGACCTTACGGTTTAGATTTGCTCAAATTTTTCCGAACATTGAGGCTTTCCGCCATCTGCATATCTTCCTTTCAGCTTTCCGCCATTACGCATGGGATGTAATAACCATATCCTCTACTTACATTTAAATTTTCTCACTTTACCCAGTCAGTGATTTTCCAACTTTCACCCGCTACAACAGTTTCCATCTTCCACACTGCTTTCCGCCTTGAATTACAATCAATGAAAGTATTCCCACTATTTTTTATTTTTTTATCCATAGACATAGTAAAAAAAGGACCTTATTTCTTCATTTATTAAGTTTGTGTATATATGTCTATTTGTTTGTTTGTTCTCTTATGTAGCTTCACTGATCCAAATAATTACTACCAACTTTTCGGTAGGAACAGTTCTTTGAACTTTCTTTTTCTGTTTAGTCTCCGGAACCACCGTAAGGTATTACTTCAGGGGATGAATGAGGATGATATGTATAAATGTAAATATGAATAAATTTGATATGTATAAATGTAAATATGTATAAATGTAAATGTAAATGTAGCCTTGTACACATACAGTCTCAGATCGACCATTCCTGAGAAATGTTAATTGAAGCCCAACCACCAAAGAACACCGGTATCCACGATCTAGTATTCAAATCCGTATAAAAGCAAAACTATCTTTACTAGGATTTGAACCTTAGAACTCTCGATTTCGAAACCAGCTGATTTGCGGTGATGAGAAGTCATCTGGAAGTAACATACGTTAACTTAAATTGTCTTATCTAAAGAGGGGTCTACACTAGAGGACAAAATTAAAAAAATGACATTATTTACAAATTTTAATGATGGTTTTCCATAAAACAAAATGCTTTTTCTCTGTCATGATTTTTCGAAAAAAATCATCGTTCTCGAGATATAAGCAAAAAATGAGCTCAGCAAAAGGAAACAGAAATGCATCGCGGCTAGAACCAACTGCATTACAGGCATGTACGTTATCGTTGATTAAAATTCAAATTTCTATTTAAATAGAAAAACCTTTCTAAATAAAAAGCTTACCCAAGTATCGTATCTAGATGACTAGTATATTGAATGGTAAGATTATGGAAACAACAAAAAATCGCTAAATAAAATAACAATTATTAAAATACAAAAACCCATTGGACACATCTACGCATAATAATGACGCAAAAACGAACAAAAAAATCGTTAAACAAGTTTTTCTTTCTTTTATTACAGGCATTTTTTTAGGATAAATTAAGTCAGCGATGTAAAATTTAATATTACTTTTACATTTTATGTTGTACTCGGGTGTCTGTGTTGGGTATATGAGATGGTAACTTTAACGGCCTCCACTTTGTTAAGACTAACAGGCACTCGAATACAACATAAAATGTAGAAGTAATATTAAATTTCACATCGCAGGATAACTTACTCTATCCTGAAAAAATACCTGAAAGAATAACTTGTTTAACGATTTTTTTTCGTTTTCCATGATTAATTCTAGGTAGATGTTTTATTTTTCACGTAATTATTGAAAAAAAAAAAAAAAAATGAAAACCGTATGAAAACAATTTAATATTTTGTTTAATTTTGTCAACTTTCGTACAATACTTGAGCTGAAAGTTTACTCCTCGCCAACTGCTGCGTCTAGTGTACTAGTCATCGTCATGTACTAGTCTGTTGTGTTTGCATTTTATATACAAATGTGCCCACAATATTAATAATCCGATGATGCCATATGGTTCGATAATACAACAAACTCCGGTCGCCCGATCCGCCTAAGCCAGCTGACAGTTCGGTTGACAAAGACAAAGGCAAACGTTCAGCTCACTTGTATACAAAAGTAATATTTCATGCACGTTTGACATTAAAAAAAATCCAGTTTGAGATATAGAGAGCGTCGATTTCAAGCATTAAATGAATGATTAGCATAATGCTGTACGTCTAAATTATAAACAATAATTCCGTAAAATTCTATTCTTCAATTGAATGTGCTTGATTTTAAGTCAGATCAATGAAGCAACCGTTCAAAAAAAATTAAAAATATGTTTGTTTGTTAAGGAATCATTTCTGAAACTCTTACGATTTTAACTAAATTCAGAGGTTAATTTCCTTTTGGTTCTGATTCAAACGTAATTTAAATAAAAAATTACGAGGTGGAAAAAAGATAACTTAGTCATCTCGGTCATAAAAAAATGTTTGCTATTTTCTCGCTTTAATGACCAAAGTTTCCTGTTTAACAACAAGAAGCCCATGGGATATGAAAACTATAACTATGTATACGATTTGAGTGCTCCGTTTGTACAATACATATAGTATAATGACATCGGCTCGTTTCATTACAAAAACCAACTGATAAGTCAACTTTACTACGTTTACACTCCTGATAACCAACCAAACGTTTGAGAACAGCTTGGAGAGACTGCAGAAACACTTGTTAAACTTCTAGAATAGTACTATACTGATAAATCAATGATAAATGATGAATAATAATTTAATTATGAAAAAAAATATATATCTGACTCCCAATTATATTATTCTCTAAACCGATAAATTTGTTCCGGTTAAATGATAATTTGAACAGATAAATATTAATCATTTGAAAAACAACGTGAATCACCATTGAAGGCTGACCTTTAAACGTGTCCAAAAAATATTGTATGATTAAAAAAATCGGGTGTGGACACCACGTGACTTCCTTGTGCGCCTATTAAATTACACATACACATTTTTTTTTAAATGAAAAGTACATAAAATTTTATTTCATTAATAACTTCTGATAGGTTTTAATTTTTTAAATTTATTTATTGTTATTATTGAATTATTATTTATTGTAAAAAATCTTTTGTAATCAGAGGTTAATAATTATTAATAAATCAAAACATATAATAAAAACAAAGTTAAAAAAGGAGAAGAAGTCGGATTCGAACCAATATGCCTTCCGATATGCCCTTGTAAGAACCAAATATTTCATTACTTGAAATTTTATTTGGCTATAACTCTGGAACCAATGAAAATAAGTACCACTTATGATATATCGTTGAAAAGCTCTCAATGAGGGGTTATTACTGCAGTTAAGAAAACTTTTTGGACACTTTTGGTCCAGTCGATTGCAATCAAAAGGGGAGATACACAACTAGATGTTACAACACTCCTAAATCCAAAATTTCAACATTCTACAGTTAATAGTTTTTTATTTATGCGAGATAAATACGCAAGTATGTACAGACGTTACGCCAAAACTAGTCACAATGGATTCAAGGAAGTAAATACTTCCTTTACTTCAAACAAGGAAGTAAAAAACCACCTTAAAGTAATTTTAATTAACTTTCAACTAGTATTTATTTATTAAAATAAAATAAACAATACTCCGGACTTTATAAGTTTCTATTTAAATATTTTAACGAAATTTAAAAACGGTGTTTTTTATAATAATAGGTTTTCATATTAATTATCAATTATTAAAATAATGATTATAAAATTTATTCTTTTAATACTATTTTTACTAAATTATTCACTTAAATAAAATTTGATAACTCCTTGTGGGTAATGTAGAGCCTTAAAAAATACTATTTTTAATATAATCTCTTTTAGTATAAATGATTTATTTCATACACCCCTTGATTAAATAAAAAAACAAAACTTATCATATTAAAAAATTGACTTACCCTTTCTCTTCTTATTTACTTCACCTACAAACGGTATTTTACCTTAAAAAAAGATTATTCCGGCTTTGATTTCAATTTTAATTTCAAGTTTCATAAAAAATTTTTATAAAAATATGTGTTCTCATTCAAGGGCTCCTGGCGAAGTCCGTAAATCGGACTTTGCCAGGAGTTAAATACTAGACTACTTATAGACGTATAACAAAATTAATTTCTAGATTAATGGCATAAAATATAGTACAATGGTATTTTATTTCTTTCCTTATAGACAAAAAAAATATAAACTTATTACCAAAATTGTTCTACAATAAAAATATCAGTAATAATCATATTCTCATATCTTAGCACAAAATGCATCTGTTTCGAACTATAAATACATAGTACCTCATAGCAAATTTATATTGTTACGAACATAGGATATAGACTATGAAAGTACGTACGTAACTTACATCAATAATGCATATATGTAAAAAGTCTTCTGACATGTAAGATACACATCTTTCCCAATAGGGCTCGGCCGACCGTTCATTCATGAAAAGAAGGTCGACATCTATCTCATCAATCTTACCGTCACGCCAGGTACATCTTAACTCGATATCCACAAGAGGGTTTTTTTTGTAATATCTCTACGTAATCAAAACAAAGAGAACAAAAAAAAACATTACAAATACCTGGGTGCCTTCACGAATGAAATTCATTTTTATTATATCTTTAAGAATTAAAATACTTTTAAATTTTAAATGAAAATCAAAACTGAGATCGAAGTAAATTAATATATTACATAATTTCAAAAAAATTAATTATATATATATATATATATATATATATATACGTATACAACGTTTACGTAAAATACCGGGTGATTTCAAAGACTTCGCAACTTTAAAAGTATATAAAAATTTATTTAGCTCACGTAGTTCAGTAGCACCAAATCCAGCTATCAGTGCTGTTAAAAATAGATACGTTTACTTGTGCGGAACGTGCTCACTGTGTGTTCTGGTTTTACGATTTGCAGTCAGCAGCTGCAGTTCAACGCAATTTTCGTAGAGAGAACGGTAGGGAGTCTCTTAGTAGGCATACAGTTTACTTTTGGCACCAAACCTTCGTTGAGACAAGTTGCTCTGTTAAACGTACAAAATCACCAGGACGCCCACGCGTCCCTGAAGCTGCTGCGGTACAACTCAGAGAAAGCTTTGCACGTAGTCCGAAGAAATCAACTTGACTTCCGTCACATGAAACTGGCATTCCACAAACGACTGTTTGGCGCGTATTACTTGAAGCCATACAAACTAACCGTGGTTCAACACATTACACTTGACGACAAAGTTGTTCGTCTGCAGTTTTGTGTGGAAATGATGGATAGAGTCGCAGACAACGAAACATTTTTAGACAATGTTATTTTAGTGATGAGCAACGTTTCCCGTCACTATCACTTCACTAGTAAAGTGAAGTGATAGCTGCCGAATATGAGGTAGGAAAAATCCTCATGAAACTTTGTAGCACATTCATGATAGCTTTAAAGTCAATGTTCTTGTGAGCTAAGCAAACAATGGCCCGTTCTTCTTCCAGGAGGCAACCTATATGGTTTCGTTTATCGGGACGTGCTTCAAAATTTTCTAATTTCTCAGTTAGACGATGATGACCAAGGCGGACGTCATTACTATTAGCAAGACGAGGCACCACCTCACTACCGCCTAGAAGTTCAAGATTTTCTTGATATTCGATTCCTAGGTCGGTAAATCGATCGTGAAGGTCCACCTCGATCCCAAAATTTGACCCCGTCAGATTTTTTCTTGTGGGTTTTCATTAAAGATCGGGTTTATGTACCGTCTTTGCCTGCGATCTTGTTAAGCTAAGACTTCGAATTAACGCCGCAGCTGCCAAGGCAACTTCCTGGCTACAGTCTGGAATGAAATCGACTTCAGGTGAAATATGTATGTCGCATTACAAATGGAAGCCATATGGGAACCAAAGTGAATGTTAGATGACAAACTTAATGTGTTTTTTATTTAATGAGACCACAACCTAATCTGTCAGTAATCTTACTAAATTTTTATTATATGCTTTTAAAGTTTTGTAATCAATTTTGAATCACCCGGTATACTTATTACAGAATGACGTATAGTGATTTTATAATTTAATACCGACCTTGAATAGGAAACAAACTTAAAGAAGTAATCAAATATGTTCTTTATTGATTTATTAAATACGAAAATAATCTGACAACAAAATTGTAATTCTTTCCTGGCAGTGGTTTTTAATTCCATTATAGTGGAAAAATAACGTTACATGAAAAAGGTTACCTAAGATTTTTTTTTAGGTTGGGGGTAATTTATGATAAAGTTCTATGGTAAAACTATCATTATGTGATTAAATAAACTAAGAAAAGTTTTAAAAATTCCAAAAATAGGTATTTTTATCTACTCCCTCACCTCCAAAATCACCTTCCAGGAAAGGGTTTTGATTTTCTAGGTTTACTATTTTAAATACACAACTAATAAAAAGTTACGTAAGATTTCTTTTTTGGGTGGTAGGGAGTGAATTGTAATAAAATTTTATGGTAATATTATTATAAAAGTTAATTATTTAAACTTTGAATAATATTAAGTCTGTACAAAATTTGATCATAATCGGTTTATCTAATCAAAAGTTATTAAACTTCAAACACGCCAACCCACCACGTACATATGTTAGTACGAACATTAACCCCCACTTTTTTTTGGGTCATGAAACGTCGAGAAATGCAGAAACCTCATACCACATTTTCTGACTGATTACCAAACTCTCCTTCTTACAGCACAGCTCTAGAACTATGATGCCAGGAGAGTAAAATTCACAATTATTGAAAGTAATTCAACGTGTTAATGTATTAAGGTATAAAATATTTTAAAATAATTTTTTTTTTAAATGCACTGGACAATTTTGAAAAAAATTAGTGTTGAACAAAAATAAATAAAATTAAAAAGTACTCTCATTTCTGTGATAAAAAGTGAAAAATATTACAACCCTGATAACTAATTTTGTTTTTTACTTTTATTATTTTTCTCGTCTGTAGCAGAGAGCAGAATAATACTAATATTAAAGATTATAAGATAAATTAAATTGTAACAAAAATGTTTATTAATAAACATTTGCCGATCTCCGCAGCTGAGTGGTAGCATCTCGGCCTTTCAGCCGGAGGTCTCGGGTTAGAATTCCGGTTAGGCAAGGCAGTTTTCATAAGCTACAAATTTCCATTTTCATATTCCCACATACAAGTACTTTTGTAAGCCTCTGCGATAAATTAATTCATCAGTAAAAAAACAAAATCAGGATTAACAGGAGAAATATACCTAATATCTTTTGGTGATAATATTGATCTTACAGAGAAGAAAACGATCAAAACTAAAATAAAAAAGAAATATAAAGTAGATTTAACGTAGAAGAGTGACTTTAAATGTAATACTAACATTTACAGTAGGTAATCATTTTATCATTGATAAAAATCTATTGGTCCAAAAGAAATATGCGGTGGCTTTTTTGAACATAAATTTGTTTTATATATTCATTAATGAATAGAATATGAAGGTTCTAATGAAATATTTATTACATATTGTGAGCCACTATTTTAATAATAGGAAACAGTAATTCAAGTTTATACTTTTAAGCAGAGAGAATTACTTACTATTACTGAAAATAAAGGAATATTACACAATTTTTAAGGAAAATAAATAAAATTATTATATCTTAAAAAAGTATTGGGCTAGATTGTCTTGAACATTGGTAGGGGATATGACTAACCAACAATACGCTGTTAAATGAATAAGCAGAATAAAATATTCTATTAAATAAAATTCAAACATTTAGAAGTGTACATATTTTTTTTTTAAATTGTTGGCTCCCAACAAAGTTTTTTTAATAAGCTTAAAAAAAAACTAGTTTTACATATCATCATCTATATCAGTAATTCCTCAACCTATTATCTCAATATATATTTAATAAAATTATCACCCCTCCTAATACTTAAGCTAGCAGAAAAGTTTCATTAATTTATTTTTATTTCTTGTTACATTCTTGAAATGTAAATAATAAAAATAACTTAATACAAGTAAATCTGTAACTGATGAATAGATTTTTTTATTATATTTTTTGACACAAGGACTTTGAGATATCGAAAAAATTAAAACTGGAGAAATTTTTTGATTGTTGATAGTAAAATGTTTTCCTCTGTTATTTAGCCTATCATAAAAATCCAAGAAAGCAAAAGAATTCGATCGTAAAAAAATTTATTAGTTATTTGTATATTATCAAAAATTTTTATATTAAAAACTAACAATTTATAAATAATGAAACATACATACGCACGAACGTAAACAGTACTCATAAAATAAAAAAAAGGAAACTGTATAAATAATAATGGTATATAATAATAATTGGAAAGAAATAGATAAATTTTAAATATTTTAATAATTAGCTTCATAAAATAATGTTATGAGAAGCTTTAACGGATGAAAATAATTAGAATGATATTAAAATGAAAGTAAATAATAATAAAAATAAAGAAATACATTAAGAATATTAATGTAGCTATAACTCCACCCAATATTCATTGCAATTAAGTTTTAAACGGCTTTGGTAATAATGTTTGAAAATAAAGGGAAGTTAAATATGAAAAACAATTAAAAGAAAAAAAAACAATTTAAGAAAAAAATAAATAAACCCAGCTCCATGCCATGAAGCGAATCAAATTAGATTTATGAAAAATCTTTTAAACTAAAAATTTAAATTAATAAAATAAAAGAAAAACAAAATAAGTAGCAACATTTTTAAAATTAAAATTAATATTATAATAAAAGCTATGTAAGTAGATTACGTGAAACAGACTAAACGTAAACAAAATTTAATTTTACTACTACTTCATGTTGTAGTTAATTTATTTAATTCATATAAAATACGAATTCGCACAAGAATTTAATTCTAATTAAAATGAAATCCTTTAAGTAACACTACATTCCACACCACTATTACGTTACGTAGAGAACTACGGGAGGACTCTTCTTTCACTAACGCCGCGCTGATTTGTCATTTGGCTTTATTCCATGTTATCTAGAGAAATTATTATTTTTAAATATCATTATTTACTTCATGTAATGAATAAATTTCTAACTATATATTATATACGACTTAGTAATAAATCTGAATTCATGGGAATTGTAAATTCTTTATTCAATTCACAGATAACAAAATCCAATACTCTACATTCACGATAAATAATCTAAAATAAAAAAAATTAGAATACGCTCTTATGTAACTAATGAAAAAATTATAAAAATGTACCGAATTTCACTATTTGGAATTTATTGAAATACAGTATGATTTGTTCGGGAAAATTCTCCAATATAAATATATGTAAAGATGCACTAAAAAATGAGAAATAATTTCAATTTAATATTAAATCAAGAATATATGTTAATAAAAAATTCTTTGATTAAATTAAAATAACATTTTATATTAATAATGAAGATCTTTAAGTCTGTTTTACATTCAGTAGTGAATGTACTTTTATGTGAATTTATTTATTAAATCTCTCAGGTATTACATTTTATATCACGTATAACTAAAATCTTGGGTGGCCTTCATTGTATTACGTAGTAAATTATCAATGAAATGATTATAAAATATAATGTAATTCAATTAAGGACGGCCACGTTTTTTTTTAGAGATTATTTCTTATAAATATTTTTTTCCTAATTTTTTCCAAAGAGTAAAGAAGCCCTAAAATTAAAAATATTTTTAAATTTGGGAAATTCGATGCTTAAATTTTATTTTAGTGATCATGACTTGACCATTGTAACTGGTCATGCAAAACTTTACCAGCTTTTTTCTTTTTTATATACATGGGAAGTTCGTATTCGAATTTTTTCTTTTTTTTTAATAAAAAAGGAAATATATAAGATTAATTTGATTCTTACCCATATTAATTATCTAAAATTATTGATAATTTTAATCTGTTCAGATATTTCTTTACTTTATAAATCTGTAAACTGTTTTAAATTTAAAATATTGAGGCAATTAATCATTAACGGTAACTACTTATTTAACTTTAATTTACAATACTTAATAAAGTTTTTACTAAGTTTATGCAATATGAATGTATTATATTTTGAATTCGTGAGCGATTTCTTTTATAAATACGTGAAAATGGAGTTACGATCAAAAAATTATAATTTAAGTAAGCTGTAAAAAACAACAGACGTAAAATAATTTCGCTACGGAGTTAAATTAAAAAAAAATAATAATATTTTAATTATATATGATACATTATGCAATTCTACGCAAAACAACCATGATAAATCAGAATGCATTTCAATACAGAAATAATAATGATAATAATTTTCCGATGTTGTAGCCTACATCAAATGTCATGCAAATATAAAATAATATTTTACCTCAATTACAGTAAACAATCTTGTTGTTTATGACGTGAAATAACTAAATAAAGTAAAAATAATGAATATAATAATACAGTAATGAGTGGTTTACAGTTATTCAATAATAATATAATGTATTGAAGAAAAAAAATAGGAGGAGAAAGAAAGGAAAGAAAACGACGTACAAGAAGATTGTAGGTGGTTGGTGGGAGGAAGAGGATCGTGGTTCCCTAAGGCGCCGCTGTTCGGCGTTGAAATGAAATAATAGCCCAGTCAACCGGCGTCTGTACTCACTTGGGGCATAGGTGCTGTACATTGAAGAATCTTTCTATTACTAGCGTATGAGTGTGCGCGCGCACTGTATATATATATATATATATATATATATAAGAAAGAATACAATGAAGGTAGGAGTTGAAAAAATGACGCAGGACAAATGCTCCAGGGTATGAACTGCCCCACAACACAACAATCTCTACCACTACGTGCTTGTGAAGCATTACAATAATACTATATACCACAAAAAAACACAAGTTAGGAATCCAGGAGGTAATTTTACATGCATAAATACGTAAACAGTGTAGAGATCTAAAACAACTCCCCAAAGACGAGATAAGAATTTTTTTTTCATAATATAACAGTAACATAGTAATTTAATTGAACACGCCTTCTTTTAATTTTTTTTTCTCCGCCCGTTTACTGTATTTCTTTCTTTTACTTATTTTCTTAGTATGATTTTTTAACAATTCAATCATCTTACCATAAAGAAGATATAAAAATTACTGTTTCAGCAATCGGAATAAAACTAAATAGATAGTAATCCGAAATGATTTAATTTAAACGTTACACAAGTTATATTAAATTATCCTCTTATAAATCCTGAAAGAATTGAAGTGTACAATAACAACGCAAAAAACTTATAACAATAATATAATAACATTTTATTACTGATGAAATAATTCATTACGGAGGCTTACAAAAGAAGCTTCTGCATTTTTAGTGTATGAAAAATGCCATGCCTGACCGGAAGTCGAACCCGGGACCTTCGGGTTTATTTATTAATTTTTTAATAGGATAATCAGATCAACGAAGGATATATATATATATATATATATATATATATATATATATATATATATATTATAATTATTATTATAATTGAAATCTATACATATAATAAAATAATAACTAGGGTCATCCCTGTGCGCACATCACGCAAAAACTATTGAACAAATTTTAATAAATCTTTGTAGATTCATATTTTAGAGGCTTGGTCATTATCTACAATTAATTGTAATTGTAGATATCACGATATTCCTAATGGGACTTAGATAATAAAGATATTCATTAAAGCAAAAACTAATCCTTTTACTTTATTATACAGTTCAGAAAAGTTGCTGTGCATTGAAATTATTGGAAGTGCAATGAAGAAACTTTCTTAATCATTTTTATTTCATTATTTTATAGAAAGGAATATTATAATAACTGGAATAGTAAATAACAGGCGTTGAATACGATCTCCTCCAACATCAACACAACACTTTCAATCTGTTTTCAAACACTTTAACCAGCTGATATACTGGAATGTCTCCTACGAAAGCCGTTAGTTCATCATTCATGCGTGTTCTGTTACCATACACTGCTTGTTTCGCTGCCCTCCTCAGAAAGTAATCTGGGGAGTCACATCGGGCGATCGTGAACCCCTAGAAATGATTCTTTCACTAAAGAATTTCGTAAAAAAGTCACAGATCTGTTAGCTGTGTGCGATTTAGCGCCTTCTGTTGGAACCAACCGTGATTGATTTCCACTTCTCTTAACTAACTAATGAAGTTTGTTAAAACAGCACAGTAAAGATCACTATTAACTGTATTTTCAAAAAAGACTGGACCCACAATGCGGATTCTACTCACACCGACCCAGACTCCAATTTTCGCTTCAAGTAAAGATTGTTCGTGTAATTCATGGGTGTTAGTTGTCGACTACAGTTGTGTATTTTGTGTATTAAATATATACCCTCTCGGATGAAAGCACGCTTTATTTGCAAAAACCGCAAGGTCAAGGATACCTAAGGAATTTTGGTCAATAAAACGTTTAAACCATTGACAATAATTTTGATTTGTAAGTTTCAGTTCTTGAACAAACATTACATTGTAGGGGAGAAGTTTCAGTTATTTTCTTACAGCTTTATGTGCGATAGAAAGTCTGATATCTTGTTGCTGTGATAACTTATCGACTTTGATGAACTTTCGGCCATAGCATCCAAAATATCAAGCAGCTTCTGTTCGTTCAGTTTAGATGGTCTTCCACTTCGATCAGCGTTTTCAATACTGTTGCCCGAAATTTTTCGTTAAGAATTCGAATTTCATTTTGGTGACGAATAGGAGAATTTGGAAACTTATCAGGAAACTTGTGCTTCATTAAAACAGTGTACTTGTCTGACACCTTCACGAAAGACGCGTTCAACGAGTAAAATTCGTTTGTTTATGGAAAGAACCATTACGTTTCTCGGAAATATTTATTCCGATAAACGAAACGAAATGAAGCACGTTCAATCACAAGTCAAAATCTGACGTGTTTGTTTATTTCTGAAAAACTCAGAATGAACCCACAGGACAACCAAACTAACGCTGAAAGAACATAATGCACCATATAATTCTAAACCAAACTACACAGCGAAACGCACTGTGTTTCTGTTATCAGCATAGTAACAGAAATATAATGAAAAAAATAATTAATTTTTTTTCTTTAATAAATATGTGTAAAATATTTAATACTTTATATATTCCAAATATTTATATTTTATAAAATATTTTAATATTTTATTAGTTTACTATTAGCTTTAATAAGCACATCTAGCGAAATTTTATGGGTTTTGTTATCATATCATTACACCTTTTAAATATATATGTTTTATTGGTTTTTATATGTCAACTCTTTTGTCACAATTTATTCTTTTCCCATTAATTATTTTTATAAAAAAAAATTATAGAATTGGAGGAGACTAAATAGTAAAAAAATAAAAAAAGAGATTTATGTTTAGTACGGTAATTTTAAAAAATAAATTAATAATAATAAGGAATGAGGAAATTATACTCATATTATATAACTTATGTAGGCCTAATGCCACTTTAACGAAAAGATAAGTAGATATCGACAAACTTAATAACAGTCATTACTGTATAGGATATTATGATAAGCGGCTGCCAAAGAAAATACTACTACATTACTGGGTGTGATTACTTTACGAAACTACTGGATATTCAAAAACGAGAAAACAAGTTGATTTTTATGAAATCATAACAGCAATAAAATTATAAAAAAGGATATAAATTGTTAAATAATTTTAACAAAACGACTTAAAAATATTCTTACATATAATGCTAGGGGACCCGAGCCCCTTTGCAGCATCAGTAAATAAATTAAGTTATAATTATAATTTACTGAATGATTATAAAACTTCCTTCCAGACAACATCAGCTGAGTGTCGACTATTAGGTTTCACCTCACTTTCACATTTTTAAAAGATTTTGCGCGTGATAGATTGTCCATTGCTAAAACTAGTTCAGGTAGATTGAGTTTTTCCTTGCGCCTTGTTGATGATCATGCAAAATGCTAACCGTATAGGAAATTATCTTCGTTAAAAAAAATATTAAAAAATGGGACGGTTATGTCAGACCCAAACGAGTAGTTTGGGTCCTAAATAAAAATTGTTAATAAACAGTTTGTATGAAAACTGTTTTTCAGTTTCTGAGGTAGGTGGTTTGAGTGTATTTTAACAGTGAGGAAATATGTATATTCCCTCAAAACTTTTACCTGAATTGACTGATAGAAGTCTCGGTATAGGCTCATTTGATGGCGCTTTACATAGTGAGTGTTTTAAGACCAAAAAAACTCTGTATATCTTTATTAGTTGCTAAAATATCTGGATATGTCGATTTGAATATGAGAAAAAATATTTGCGTATGGAAAAAGTTATGTTCCCTTAAAACTCTTTTCATAACCGAGTCATAAATTTAGCGTAGTGTATTCTGGTTATGTGTGGCCTGATGTAATGAATGTTTTAATCCTAGAACTGGGAACTGTCGTAATTTACAACCGTTTTGTTCCTTCCTGTAGTGTCATAATCTACAACATATTAAAAATCGATCTTAAACATGACTTATAGTCGTCCCAGTATACCGATATATACGTGAATCGATTCCTTATATTCTATACTATAATATTCGTACAAAATATTCGGCTATCGGTAACAGAATAGAATACTAAACGACATCGAAAAATCTTTGTTTACAACTCGTTGCGGTGTACGTATATTAGTTTAGTGTTGTGCGTAATGGTTTGTTGTTACTTTTATTTTGTCTAAATGGATGAAACCTGTAACTCTAATAAAATTCGCGACTTACTACTAAAGGCTAGTGATACTGAATATATTTTTGAAAGGGATAGTGACGTTTCGGCGGAGAATTTTTTGGATGAAATGACCGGTAGACGAAATTCTTGGTGAACTTAAATAGTGTATCTTGAATCCGATATAGAGGAATTACAAATAGAACACGATATATTTTATATTCCAGAAATACAGACAAGCCTTTGGACAGATCAGATTTTATAACAAACATTATTGAAGATTTTTCTAATGATGTGCAGTTGCTTTTGGCTTACTTGGTCCATCTGGTGATGCAAAACTTGTTCATTTGGAGAGTCGAAAAGAACGCGTCTGTGTGATTTGTGCTAAAAATCCTGCTATAAAAAGAAACAATTACTGGAGTCCAGCATGCAATTGTGGAGTTCAACCAATTTGTTTCCAAAAGCTTGATCATTTCTGGAATATTTCAAATATTGGTAGGAAAAGAAAAGCCACCGACAGTGATTCTGACTGAATTTTCAATTTGTGTTCATTTTGTATACTAATGTGTTTTATAATTTTTGTTTTGATAATTAGTGTTAGTATTCTTTTTGAGACCCCAACGAAGTCTGTAAATAAATTAGTTACTGATTAACTGCAGAAAAACTATATTTTTTACTTTGTTTATAATTTTTTTTTAATATTTATAAACAAACAACTCAGTAATGTTTGATACCGGTCGTAATAAACTGTAAATAATAAACAAAAATTTATTTTCTGACAATTATAAAGTAATGTTTTACTTTTTTTTTTAACCAAATAAATCGAGTAAAGTGCGAAAGAATTTTAATTGAAAACTGGTGTTTCTAAAGAAAAATTTGATAAAAATCTCTGAGTAAGTTTAATTAAATTTTGGAATAAAAAATGATTCATTTTACTTAATTACAAATAAATTAACATAAGGCGAAAATACTACACTTAGTTTTTCAAACTGATGCGCAGAAAATACATGATTAAAACATGGACTGTCATTGAGATATCCAGTTATTTAGCTAGTACCAAAAAAATCTGAACAAACATATTTAGAATTTAATTTTTAAAAAAAGCTGATAAACAGGGTAGGATTGTTTTCATCAAATTAATAACATAAATTACCAGTAAAGAAATTATTTTATTCACTTTGATATTTATTTTAGTTAAAAAGATAATTCACAAAATTTTATAAAGATATTTATTTTTGTTCAATATTAGTGTTACCAACCTCGTTATCTTAATAATTCAACCCCACAAAACAGAACAGATCGATAAAAATAGTAAACGGATGTCATTCTAAATCAAATAATCAAGAATGAATTGATAGTTCGCCAATCAACAAAAATTATTTTCGTAAAATGTGGTCCGTATCTGGTTTTTTAACTCAACCGTTAGACTAGGTATGAAATAATTTAATATTTACAAATAGAAAGACCAAATGTGAAACATTATAAAAACACGTATTAAGTAAATCTAAAAACAATACTACTGATTTTTTTCCAACATTTGCAGAAATTTAAAAATGTTATCTTCCACTGCTATTAATAACGTTCTACCTCATATATTTATTCTCTAAAATATAAATAAATAATAGTAATAAATATTCTAAACTTATTTTTTAAATTAGTAAAAAGGTATATAAAAATTCTTAGAAATTCAATCCAATGGAATGGATTTTACTACCTTAAAATATGATAAAAACTCCTGACGGAAATATTTTTGCCTAATGAAACTTTATTCTAAATATTCAAAAACAAAATAAATAAATACTATCTGTACTAAAGGTATTCACCAGATATTTGCTATAAGGGTAATCCTTTACTTAGCAACTAGTTTAAGCATAGAAAACTGGTTTAAGCATAAAATTTATAAAAGTCTAAATTTTAAGGTATTGTTTCTTCAGTTTAAGTTTTCAAAGGTAGTAATGTCTTAAGTAATGTCTTCAAAGGTATTTCCATGACAGCAAAATTTGTAAGATAAAAAACATCTATCTGGTATGTACTATTATATAAAGACGTAGAGGTTTTTTGTTTGTCAAAGATAAACAAAAAACTACTCGACAATGGCAACCAAATTTTTACCCATGTTTCTTCGCATAACTGGGAAAGTTTTTAGATATATTTCATCTCAAAAAAATAAAATATATGTATACATATATATATATACCTTAATATATATATACATTAATATATATATATATAAATATATACCTTAATTGGTAGCTTGCTACCACTCGTGGCGCAAGTGGTTGCGTCTCAGCCTTTCATTCGGAGGTGCCGGGTTCGAATCCCGGCCAGGCATGTCATTTTCATACACGCTACAAATCATTCATCTCATTCTCTGAAGCAAAATCTAACAGTTGTCCCGGAGGTTAAAAAAAATAAATAAATAAATAAATAAAAATTAGATTAGGAAAATTACGATTCTGTGTGCTGAACTTCGTATGATGTCAGGAAACATAACCTAACACTCGCTTCGCTCGCTAACCTCGTCTAATAATCATAAATATTAAATTGGCAATTTGTTAGGCTGAGTCCATAATAGTATGCAATAATCAATTATTTAGTCGAAAATGATGCATTTTATTCTAGTGCGCTGTTGAAATACATTTTTGATGAGGTGCTGTAAAAATTATGAGGGATGTAAAACGAGTGAAAGGCGTCTCCGACGAATAATTTTAATTGTAACGAATAAGTTAGGTCCTAAATAAGTTACATTCCAAATTTCATCAAAATCAGAGGCGAGTCCATAATTGTATATAATTACCAAATATTCCACTATTTTATATAAAAGTTATTCTTTTCTTTTATTTTTAAATTATCTAGGCTATTTTATAGGCTAAATTATCTAGGCTGACAGGATTCTAGTTTTTAATTATCAAAAAGGGAAATTTTCTGCTGTATTTTTATCTAAAAGGATTTTTTGTAATCAATTAATTGGTTAATTTCCCTCACCATTATTTTCTTAATAGTTTTCTTTACGGTTAGTAATAGTTTGATAAATCTGACTTCTTTACTATTTCAAACTAAAATCAATCTATCTAT
Organism: Lycorma delicatula; assembly: GCF_047948215.1. Lineage (NCBI taxonomy): Eukaryota > Metazoa > Arthropoda > Insecta > Hemiptera > Fulgoridae > Lycorma > Lycorma delicatula. Next base: position 120,359,246 of record NC_134458.1, read on the forward strand.
AGAGGTTGACTTTATTGATATACTCTCATCTCGATGATCGAGTGAAGCGCGTGAAGTCGGTGATAACTGCGAATTTCTCTTTTATAAATGCTCTCCCTCTCTGTTGTGTGTGAGGTGTGTGTGCGTGTCCACATAATTGTGAGCAATTTTTTAACCGATTTCTTTCGCTTACACATAACAATTAATGAAATGTATGATGATAAACTCCTCGTTTATCAGTTGCACAAAAATAATGCAATTTATATTAAGTTGTAGAGTTTCAATAAATTGTACCTTTCATGTAGATTACAATTTATTAAAACTCATTTTAATAAACTCTCATTTTTGACAATAAATTGCTTATAATTGTCATAAGGGCATCCAAGATAGAATAATCTGCAAGTGATACGTTGTTTTATTTTTATTTTTCCTCCTTTTTCTAAAAATCGTTTAGAAGTCGATAAAGTAGTATAGTTTGGTATTCTGTATCCAGATATAACAGTACATTGTTTTGAATTGCTATTAAAACGTTCCAGTAAATGGCAATCATGATACGTCATTAATTTGATATTAAAATTCGTTTCTTATAAAATACGAAATATTTCCAATACGATTTATAAAAATCATATTCGATTTATACTAATCGCATTTCCAATACGATTTGGTATTTACTAAATACCAATTTTAGGCAATAATCTACCATTACAAAGTTTAACACGTGTAATAATCAGTAACAGTATTCCTGTGTTTACATTTAACCTAATCTGAATTTCCAGGTGAATAACTGTTAAATAAGTCTTTATAGAAAGCTATTCGCTTAAAACACAAAGACCAATGCACCCATAAAAAATTATATTTTAACCGACAATTCTTAGTGAAATTTTATGAATGTTTATAGTTGAAATTCTTTCAAATTATTACATATTTCGTGAGCGGTAAGGCTTAAATTGCAGCAAGCCTTATTTTACAACGTCATTTCACGCGCGGTTAAATTGTGGTCTCTAAATAAATCAACCTCGATCAGAGATAAGCATGTAGTTTGCGTGAGTGAATTTTAGCAAAAAATGTTAAAATTAATTTATTTAAATCGCGTCATTATACTAAATGTATCACTTGTTAAATTCACAGATAACAAATGACGTAATAATTGTAACGATCTGTATATATAAATACATGGTGTACATATAAATTCATATATGGTGTACTAGCATCCCCGTCGCGGCTTCGTCCGCGTTATATGTTTACATAAGTTTCCCGTCGCAGTCAGGGGATGTTTAACCAGTTTCGCTCACCCTTCCCGTCTGGACCCCGTAACGTTCATTAAACACATGCTTGTGAGAATATTAATGATAAATAAAAATTCAAGCCTGTTCAATTTATAAAAACTAACAGTGTACTGCAATTTTTTCAGGGCAACAGTTGTTCAGTATAAGACCCCATAATTGCTTTATAGATTTCCCGTCTGTGCTTCGCTCGTGAGATACATAATCAGAATTATAAATATAAATTACCATCAAAATGTTATAAATCTCACAAAGATTGACTGAATAGCGGTAGCGTAAAGTGTAAAAAATGTAAAAAAACAATTTATGTTGTTTTTACGTCTTGCACATTAAAATTAAAAAAAAAAAAACAAAAAAAAAACACGAAAATTATATTTAAATATTTATCTGAAAAATATTTGAAAGCCCAAATCTAGCGAATATTTCATTTAGTGTAGTCGGAAATGGGGAAAATTTGCAATCATTATTCGAAATATTTTTCCTTTTCTTCATTCCTTTCAAGGATGAATATCAGCAAATCTAGTAATTCGTTTATAGATATTCACATGAAGATTACATACCTGAAAAATCAAGTTGATTTTTTACCGAGAGATTAAAAAAAAAAGAAAGTAATTTATTGTTACTCCATTTGTGTATATCATTTTGATTTATCCGTTGTATCGTTTCTACGAAGTAGCACAAGAGCGAAATAAATATTATTAAGAAAAAATTAACATGAAACAATAAAGGGATAGAAATGTTAACAATATTGTTATTTTTTCACTCTAAAAGGGTTCTTAATATACAATAGATTTTGTCAATGGATCGTTTTACACACAAAAAAAAAAAATACAAATATTTTTTATTAAAAAGCCTGTTGTACGAATGTAAACAAGATATAAAACCATAATAGGTTAAACTTGGTTTCAGGTTACAATATGTAAAAAAGTAGTTTAAGCACATCCGCTATAACATATCTTTTTTAATCTTTCCACATTGTCCTTTTTTAAACTAAATACTTTTTCAAGAAAAGATTTAGAGATATTTAATGTTTTTAATCTATATTTAAAATCCGGCATTCTCTAATAAAGCAGAATTTACAGTTTAATTTTATATTCATATTTTAAAATGGCGACTTTTTCAAAAAATAAAAAATGAAATCCTGATAGGCATAATGAGGATCGACTATTACCTAATAAGACTGTCCGTATTAATTATTTCAGTACCTGTTAAAAAATGTAACATATATATATATATATATCAGTGTGTGTGTGTGTGTGTGTGTGTGTGTGTGTGTGTGTGTGTGTGTGTGTGTGCGTGTGCGCGTGTGTGTGTGTGTGTGTGTGTGAGTGTGAGTGCGTGCGTGCGCGCACACAAAATCAACACCACTGTTTCTTTGAATCATTGTGGGAATTATGTTCATTGTAGGGAAGAGCTTTTGAAGAGGTTTAACTTGTATTTTTGCAGATTTTGCTCAATCCTTTCACCAACGTCAATTTTCAGTAACTATCTTCTCTGTGCTTTATTAAAAATGAAATATAACTTTTTTTTTAAAATTCTTAGGGGTTTTTTCGTGGTGATGCTTTAGAAAATATAAGATGATAAAAGAGTTTACCTCAGTAACAATTCAGCATACATCTGGTTTAAAAAAATTGAATTAAAGGGATTTGATCTTACTCTAAATTAATATACTATGTAAATTATAACATAAATTTAGTAATATATATATATATATACATAAATAATGTAAAGATATTTGTAAAAAATAATTCTTTAAATGCTGGAGTACTGATAAAACTATCTACACAATTACTCAATGCGGAATTGACATTGTAAGTAATTTTCAAGATGAGAAATTGTCACGATAAGCGTGATTAAAATTGCTTTGGTAATTAATCAGAATAAATTTATAATTAACGCTTTATAAAAAAGAAGTTCACATCTAAAGGAATTATAGGTAGATAAGAAAGTTATTTTATTAACAATGATGGACAAAATTTCATTGTCGAATAATAGTACGGGAGTAGTTGACCTACATTGACTTTTTAGAATTTAAGTAATTTTTAAACATTACTTTTAAATCATAGGAGCGAAGAATATTAAAACTTTAAAGATCATAAAACAAACTTTCAGGAATTGTTCTACTGGTGAAAATAAAGATTAAGTTCATATAAGCATAGGTTTGGAAACGCTTTGCTAGCTAGTATCGGTTGGTGAAAGATTTTGCCCTAATTTCTGCGCATTCGGTAAAATTGTACTAGACTGTAATTCTTGGGACCCAAATTAAGGTTAAATGTAATGGTTTTTTTATGAAAGTTGACCTGAAAAAATGAAAAAAAATATATATATATTTCCCAGAATTATATTTTTAGTAGTTTTCGACAAATATGATGTGTAATACAAAAGACGAGATCGAAAAACCATTCATTTTATGTCTGGCGTAAAAAAAACTTTGTTAAGTGGTAATAAACACATAACACGTAGAAAATTTGATTCTGAGTGAAATGGTATGAATAAAGTTCACAGAAACTAAATAAAAATGTAAGAATTTTGAAGTTTAATAAAAAAATTATATATATCAAAATGTGATAGATATTAATTGGGTATTAACAAAACAAAATTTTCAATATTAAAAACCAAAAGAATTAAATATTTAAAAAATAAAAATTTTAAAACAAAATTAACTATAAAATAACATATCAATATACGCTGAAGACAAGAACAATATCCTATCGGGGAAGAAGAAAACGGAATAGAACACTGAACGTAACCTGGGCATCAGTACCAGAAGAATTTCTTACCGCACTGGTTTAGCACAACGTAAAGTACGAAAACTTCGAAAAGATAAACAATATACTTTTTATTTACAAAAGATACAAAATTTACTTCCAAGAGATCGTACTGTACATTTAAATTTTTTTCATTGAATTCTGGGCAATGTTAATAGCGTAGATTCTATTTTGTTTATGGATGAAGCCACAATATTTTGCTAACAAAAGCAAGATTTAGCTATTAAAAATATATATAAAGCCATTTTTTGACGAGGGGGTGAATATTAAATAAAAACCTTTGGTAATTTATGATCTTTATAAAAAAATCAATTTTTGTAAGAAAAAATTTTTGCTAAACTGCTCCAGTAAAGAAATTAAATCCTATTTTGACCAAACCATCCTCACCCATTTTTCAAATCTTTGTAAAAATTTAACACATTCTTTCCCTTCGAAGGTAGTACCTATCAAAAAATTTTTAAGAAATCGGTCAACGGGGTCCAGAGTTAGACCAATACGGGCAAACATACCAAACACACACATAAAACGTCCGTCAAAATAAAATGTTTGGACTTGGAAGCACTGGAATAAAACCTTTTTTTCAAATTATTTACAATTTATTCTTTTTTTTTTGTTAAAAAAATTTTTAAATGTCTCCTTAGGACACAAAACTTAAAAAAATATCAATTTTTTGACTGATCTATTTAGTTTCCCATTATAGCTATAGCAGCATGTATCTCTAAGTTCATGAAAATAATAGATTTTAAAACATGCATAACTTCAAATAAGTATTAATAAAACGATAAAAAACAACTTAATAATACATCTTTGGTATTTCTAATCCAAATTATATTAATTTGAATTGCTAAACAGAAATAAAAACAGTAAGTTTTACTTTAGTAATTTTTATTTTAAATTATTTCTTCATGATTTATTAATATATTTATCCTCTATTTACCAACAGTGGATCATTATTATCTATACATACACTATTATTTGGAATGCAGTGAAATAATAAAATATTCATAAAAAAATAAAATATTCAGTAGATTGATAACAATACGAGATAATACAAAATGTTTACAACGAATTTACTTTCTTGGAATAAATTACATAATTATGAATCACGCAACACATAATTTATATATCTGAAAAAAGCCGGCAAAAGGTTGCATTATTACTTTCCCGGCTTTGCACTTGAATTTTATTTCAAGTTTTGAATATTACTAATATTGGAATAGGGCTTTTAAATATTAATTGATTTTGCGATATTTTGAATTTAATTGCGAAAAAGATCAAAATGTTTAATAGGGTCTAATTTGATCCTTTGATCAAATGCTCCTTAAAAATTTTCGAGTATTAAAAGGATAATTAAGAAAAAAAAATCTTAGTAAATGTTTTTGGGTCCCAGTTAAGCCTTCTCTACCAAATGACGTTTATATCAACAAAATTACGAGTATATTGAGGTAAAATTGCAAAAAAACAATAAAAAATTCTCGTAAAAACATATGGGTTTCATTTGACCTTCTTGCTAACAGCTACCTCATATAACATTTTTAATAAAAGTCATAACTTAAAAAAGAGATAAATATTAAAAATTGAAAAAACGTGGCTGCTGAAAATAACATTGCTGACAAACTTTGTTCTTTTTTTTCTTGTTTGGTTCCTTCGTGATTTTGTATTAACTAGCAAATACTCCGTTTGAATTTCAAAAATCGGAAGATTGGTAGCGAAGATATAAAATAATTTCCGTATAACCGTGATTTGCTAGATCGAGAGTGTACCTGATGCATGCAAAAGTTAACCTTCAACCTGCTAACACACCCCGTTTGAATTTTGAAAATCGGACGATTTTATAACAGAGATATTATAACCCATTGCGCCTCAATGCACCTTCCAAAAACGCGCCCCAGGGGTACCCTTTGTTAACAGTTGCTGGTGATGATTGGTGTAGCCTCGCACAAGGTGCTCGCATCACCTTATCAATCTAGCCTCACCCGCAGTCTCCCCACGGGAAGCCCATTATTATTAAACAGAGATCTTTTAAATTTATTTAATATTATTTTATTTTATTTAACGTAAATTTAATTCTATTATTTTTGTAATATTATTCAGTCGATTGATTCGAATTATTCAGTTCAAACCCACAGTGATAGAAGCTCAGAGCTCAGAGTTCACAGTTCATTAAAGTTTATGCTTCAACCGACAAATCTCCACTACTACACACGTATACGAGGTCTGAGATTTTAAAACATGCATAACTTCAAATAAGTATTAATAAAACGATAAAAAACAACTTAATAATACATCTTTGGTATTTCTAATCCAAATTATATTGCAAGTAATCGGTCTCATTACTTTATTTAAAGTAATGAGACCGATTCAGAAAAAAATTTTATTTACAATCCAATTGTACATGAATTCTATCATCTTCGAATAGTTCCCTTGGGAAGCCATGCAACGCTTCAAACGGTTTTCCCACTCTTCATAGCAGAGTTGAAACTCAGAAACCAGAATATCCTTCAGATGGTCGGTTACATTTTTTTAAATGTTTTCTACTGTTCAAAAATGGTTACTTTGAGGTGTTTTTTTAAAGTCGGGAACAGGAAAAAGTCGCAGGGACTCAATTCAGGTGAATAAGGTGGTTGAGGAACTACAGGAATGTTTTTCTTTGCCAAAAACTCATTAATTGTGAGTTCAGTGTGACAAGGTGCATTGTCATGATGCAGTATCCAGTTGTCTTTGATGGCTGTTCTCATGCGGGCAACTCTTTCCGCAGTTTTTCAAAAATTTCTCGGTAAACATATTGATTTACAGTCTGTTCTGTCCTGTAGGCAAAAAATCCTTATGGACAATGCCATTACTATCGAAGAAACAAATTAGCATGGTTTTGATTTGCTTTTTTGGGACATGATGAGTTTGAAGCGTGCCATTCTTTGCTTTGGCATTTTGTTTCTGGGTCGTACTCAAACATCCAAGATTCATCACAAGTAATAATAACATTTTTTAGAAAATCAGGATCAGTTTCAAATTACCGTAGAAGATAGCGGCAAATATCCACCCTGTTGTTTTTCTGTTCAACAGTGAGGTTTTTTGGGACCAATTTTGCATAAACTTTTTTCATGTTCAATTCGTTTGTCAAAATCTGATGGACTGTTATGGTGTGGTTCAAATTCAATTTTTCTGCAATCATTCTTACAGTTAATCGCCGGTCGTACCGTATCAGGTCTCTGATTCGCTTAACATTGTCATTTTTTGACGTTAACGGTTTTCCAGAGCTTGGATCGTCCGCAACTGATTCCCGGCCATCTGAAAATGCTTTTTAGATACCAACTAGTAAAAGCTTGGACTCGTGACAGAGTATCATCTCCATACGCCCTTCTCAATTTTGAAAACGTTTTAGTAGCATTCTCACCGAGTTTAACACAAAACTTGATTGCTACTGCTTTCTTTCGATGAGCACATTTTTCACTAATATCTAGAGAAAGGTGATTTTTTTCGGAAAAAATCACAACAGGCAAAAAAGTGTTACTTTTTTATCGTTTTATGGATAACATAATTAAAATTTGAAATAAAATATGTGTAATTTTTAAATGTTGTTTCTCAGTTTAGATGAACAAAATGCCCCTCTTTCTAGATAAGCCAATGTAAGACAGCCTACGTTACTTTCAAACCGCAGACCTGTTACTAAACAAAAATTGATTATAATTGGTTAGATCTATGAAGCTACAGAAGCGAACAAATAAACATACATTAAAGTTAAATAAAATAAAATACCAATCGTCCTATGGACGTAGTCTGGTAAAAAAAAAATTATGGTTTATTAAAAAAAATATATATATGAGCATCAAAATGCCCACTTATCCGATGGGGTTGAAAAAATCAGAAAATCAGGTTTATAATGTACGTACAAATTTCAACTTTTTTGGTAAATGGATTTTCAAGGTTCAAGGAAAAAACTTCTCAGTAGTAATGTTAATATCCTCCACCCCTAAATCCGATAAACTTAAAATTTTGTAATTTTAAATAAATAATAAGCATTTTCACCTTACTAAAGCTCAATTTTCTATCAACACTATACAAAAAATAAAAATTAAAAATGGAGAAAACATCCTCTTCCTTTTTTTTTAAAATTTTCCCAAGATTTAATGCCATCAGTTCCCATATACAGAATATTTTTGAGCCATTTATGAAGAATTTAAGTTGACTAAATCCGGAGATATTAATCAAAATACAGGCCAACACAAGTACTTACGTATGTATGTATATAAATCTTCCGGTAATGTTTATGACTTTTTTGAGTGGTTTTAGACTAAGAGGATCTTGAAATGTCAACAATTGAAAACACACAGACACCTAAGATTTTGCCTGATAGCTATAACCTTTTACTGTTCAGCTGAATCAATATCAATTCAATTTCAAAATCAATTTATCAATTCAGCTGAATCTGATAGGGGTTTTTTAAAAGTTTTTTTGTCTTCTCTTTTTTCTTTTTTCTATTTGATTTTTGTTTTTTTTATTTCTATTTTTATTTAATTTTATTCTTTTAGGTGTTGCTTTTTTACTTTCGTTGAGCGTAGGGTATTAGGATATATTCGATTTCGTAGGAGTCCAAATAAGGTTGTTATGTAAGTTTATTTTAAACTTTTAGTGATGCATTGAATTCTTTAGAGGGGAAAATTTTATTTTATTTTCTTTGAATTTATTTTTTCGCAAAATCTTTTATTATAGTTTTTATTGCAGCAGCAATACTGCTAGAGCCGGATAAATAAAAATGTAGCTCTATGATGAAAACAGACTCCATTTTTATAACGAACGAAGTAGAATTATTGTAGTTTTTATCTAATGTGTTTATATATTTCGGTTGAGAATACAAAAACCTAATCAATATATAAAATCTTTGATAAAATACGAATAAAGAAAGTTTACTTTCAACTAAAACATGGTACTCTAATTGCATTAGTACAAGACTATCTCTCTTTAGTCTTTCTAGGAAACCAGCTGTCTCCTACATTCGACAATCATTTGTAGGATACTCTTCGCTTCTTAAATATTGATCTTTTTTTAAATTTATTTACACTTTACTTACATGTTTACCGTTCTTTAATTCTATTTATACACTGAATCTGAAGGTTTTTCATTGTATCTACTGATGACATCGAAATATACATCAAATTAGAGATTTATACTTTTTGTAAAACGTTTCTTGAGGAATTCTCTTTATTTATAATAACAGCTTAGCATTTTTTTGTATTCTGCCGGTATTAAAAATACAATTTAGAATAGAATTTCTTAAAAGTTCTTATCATAACTTTTTATTTATTTATATAACACTAATTTCATTATTAGAATACAGCGCTTAAAGCTTTATAATTTAAAAATTTTATAACCATCAGATTCCGTTAAGTTAAACATCGTGTCGTAAAAATTCCCTACACACTTACGTCTCCACCAATCTAAAGCCACGAATATATATATATCTTTACACATTCATGGAGTAATAACAGCATGTTTATAGAATCACCTAGCTGTATAAAGACTATAAAATTCAACTTAGGAACGGTCGATCACTTGCTGTTTACATATTTGGGTATGTATTTATATATATATATACTCAGATGGGTCTGTATATGTAGCGTACACAAAGTGTAACAACCTACAATTTTCGACTTTTTATCATTTTAATAAAAAAAAGGTTGTTCGTTTTTTTCTTAATGTATTCCATTAAACTTAAAATATTTGGAAGTTATAAAACACTATTTCTCCCCCACTATAAATTTGATGTAATATTATTTTCGACATTGTTGATAAAAGCGTTTAAATAAATTGACTTACAGTGCAAAAAGCTGCTGTTGCTTTTTTATTATTATTATACTAAGTTTTTAGTAATTTATTTTCATGAAACTTTTTCCTTTGCGACTTTTTCTTCTTATCTTTGGAATAAAACATTATAAAAATTCTATTATTTTTAGTTTTTGTTTTATTAATTTTTTTTTTTTAACATGATTTCTATTCATTGGTGTATTTGCTTTAATAAAATACCGTATTTCTAAATTATGTTTTACTGTAAAATTATTTTTTGATAAAAAATATTCAAAAGAGTCATTTAACATTTTTTTTTTATCTAATTATTTTATTACTTTTATTTTATTTAACTACTTCAGAAGAATGAAGTTTGGTGGTATAATAATATGATATATAGCTACTATTTTTTTTTTTAAATGTATATATCTAACGATTTTTCTTACATTTGACATGTAAGAAAAAGAAAAACGACAAACAAAAAGGTAAACGACATTTTATATATTTTATAACCGTCCTGTTTGAGGCATCAAAACTAAAATGACGAATCAAATAAAGATATGCCTTAAAAATAGACAAAAAATAAAAAATCTTGCAGAGTTCTGGAAAAGACCGATTTTTCGTAAATTTAATTTGGTTTTAATATTTAATATATATATTTTTTTAATTTGGTTTAATATTTCTAAAAATAGATACCGCAGATAAAGAACAACGTTCCAACTTGCAGCATCATAACGAATCACAATTTTAACTTGTCAAACCCCAATTTTTTCGTCCTAAATTGAGCGTAACCGAATTGCGACCGAAATTAATAGACTTTTCTTCGAATATTCGGTAAAAAACAACAGCAAAGCAAACAAAGTGAGTAATGTGTGTGTGTGTGACTCTCCCCCCTGTCTCTGGCTGTGTGTGTGTGTGTGTTACGCCGTAATTATATTACTCATAACATATATACATAAAAATACAAATGAATTTATTTATAAAATTTTCTACATCGAATGAATTATGAATTTTACGTTCCTGAATAATTCTTTCAAAATTTATTCATTTTGAAGTTATATCTGTAAAAAAAGTCGGTAATATTTATTACTTTCTTGTACGAAGTAAAGGAAGTATTGCGATCGCCAAAAATTTCGGTTTTCAGATTTCATCGAAAATATCAATTTTGACCATCCCTAAATCCATTTTGACTAGTTTCGCCGTGACGTGTCTACGTACGTACGTAGTATGTATGTAAGTAACTTGCATATCTCAAAAACGATTAGCCGTAGGATGTTGAAATTTTGGACTGCTGTAATATCTAGTTGTGCACTTCCCCTTTTGACTGCAATCGACTGAACCAAAAAAGCTCAAAATCCAAAAAAATTAATTTTGGAGTTTTTCTTAACTGTAGTAATAAGCCCTCATTGAGAGCTTTTCAACGATCTATCATAAGTGGTACTTATTTTCACTAGTTGTAGAGTTATAGCCAAATAAGCTTTAATTAATGAAATATATGAACCTTACAAGGAAGGCACATCGGTTCAAATCCGACTTCATCTCCTTCTTTTTTTTTTTTTTTTTAATTTTAATATATTGATTTATTAATAATTATTAACCTCTGAATGTAAAAAAAGTTTTACAATAAATAATAATTCAATAATAACAATAAAAAAAGTATATGAAAAAATATCAGAAGTATTAATAAAATAAAATTTTATGTTCTTTTCATTTAAAAAAAAAAAATGTGTATATGTAATTTAATAGGAGTACAAGGAAGTCATGTGGTGTCCACATCAGATTTTTTTTGTTGAAGTTATAGAGATATTTCATAAACCAATTTTACTAGATTTTGATTGTATGTATGTATCTTCTTAATAAATGAATTTAGGAAATTATTCCTGGAAAAATAGAATCAAATAAATTTTCTTTAGATGATGTTTCCAATAATAATAAAAAAAGAAAAACATAAAAATATCAGTTAATACACTTCTCAATTATAGAAAATAAAACAAATATATGTATAAAACATACTTTTTTTATGTATTCAATAAAAGTATTATATGTACCGAGTTAAACAAATTATTACATACAAAGCGACCTAACTTTTTAACTGATATCTTTTAAAGTCTTCAGTAATACAAGAATATAATTTTTTTTTTTTAATAATGTTTTGTCGAAATATTTCAGAATAAATTCAATTTTCTTTTGTTCCTAACCGAAATTTTTAAAGTCTAACGGATTCGCAACAATGACTATCAATATTCCTACAATTATTTTATTTAGTCTCATGCTGATAAAGTATGAATATGTAAAATAAATAATTATATTTTAATCCTATCTCCATATCCGAAAAAGTATTGCCCCGGATTTACGTATTAATTTTAAATATAGCTGTTTAAAGTTGTTAACTGAGATATAAGAAACTATTCATTTCCAAACGGTGCAAGAGTTTCATAAATGTCATAGCATCATGCCATTCTATAGAAAAATATTTAATTTTGCTAGTTCCATATCTCGTTAAAAGCTTGACCTAGTAAAAAATCGGTTATTACGACACATAATAAATAAATAAAAACTGCCATTCTGGCAGTAACATACGACTTTATTTTTATGTAATTTTTACATATGTTAATTTTTAGTTGTCATAAACCCTATCAAATATCTTACGAGTACATCGAGCGTAATTTATTAAGATAATTTTAAATGAAATTTAATATTTTTTTATCAGTAAACAATTAATAACCTTCATCATTTCTAGCCCACGTGATATAACTATTTATTGCATTCAGAAGAACATGCTTCATTTTCCTGGTTCTTATGAACTACGTAGATGGTTCAGTAATAACAAGAAAGAATGGTAATCAGTCAAAAAATAGGAATGGGATATTTTGCATTTCTCGACGTTTCATGAACAGGGACTCCAAAAAAATAGAAAAAACTGGGGGTAATGTTCGTGCGTTCATACGTAAGGGTGCTGGCGTGTTTGGAGCTTAATAACTTTCGACAAGATAAACCGATTTTGATGGATTTAATAGACTCGAATACATAGAGCTATTTGTTGGTAAAATTTTGGGGTCTTCAGGGGGTAAGGGTAAGTTTCTTTGATGTCAATTTTCTCAAAATTTTGCAAATATAACCATACCTTATATTAAGTTCTAGTACATGCGTACAGGTACATTTACAAAAGTATATGATACCATTTGAAAAAAATAGAATTTCTCAAAAAACGCTGCTTCCCTAAAAATCTAAAAAACTATATTTTATTTGTTGCATATTTTTTAACCGAACTTTGGTTTTTGTCTTGTTAGGCATAGTAGTAGTGCAAGTGAACCCCCCCTCACAAAAAAATTAAAAAAATATTTGGGGGAAGAGGAATCGATCAAATTTTGAAAATATCGATTTTTTAAAAACTTTTTATAACCTTTTTTGGTTTATTTAAATGTTTAGATTTCATCATAGTTCACACACCCTATCCACAAATAAAAAAACTTAGATAACTTTTTACTGGTTGTACATCTTTCACTGGTATTTTTTTAAATTTATTCCATTTAACATTTAACATTTAACATTTTCTTACAAGAGCAGAAAAAATAAACAAATACTGATTTTTTAAATATTTTAACGTTTTTGGGTCTATCTAAACATATAATGACAATTTAATCATTATGATAAATTATGGTAATTTATTATGAAGTTTCATCAATTACTGTCATCCCAAAAAAGAAGTCTTAGGTAAGTTTTTTATATATAATTATTTTTTCACTATTTAAGAATAAATTTAACGAATGAAAGTAAAATATTACGATTTTGTCGTCAGCTTTTCTCAGATATCCATTCTCGACTGATAACGCTTCTGAATAATAAACAAACTATATTTTAGTTGAACTAGAAGCATTACTATTAGATGAATGTTGAAAATATTATTTTATTTTTTTTATTACCTGATCAGTGCCATCCCATGATGGAAGGGGGGGAGGGGGTCAAGCTGAAACAGGCGCCGCGTCGGAAGGAGGGTGGGCGTTAGGCGTTTCCACTTGAGGTGTCAAAACTGATAGATATCACTTAAATTTTGAAACCGAAAAACACAAAACTCTACCTACTGCAGCATGTAGACTCAAAAAATGTATTTGTTTTCCAATTTAAATATGAGTAATATCAAAATAGTTTAATAATACTTTCATTTAAAGGTTAAAACTGAAACAGATAAATCATACAATATTTATATTCATTTTCACTATATATTTACAAAATGTGTTCCTCGTTTCTCATTTCAGTTTATTTTCCCTTTATCATCTAAATTTTGGTATTTACATTACTTGGTGAATTTAGCATTGGGGATAGGCGTTTAAGGCGTCTTTGACTCAGGCGCCTGAACTCTTAGGGAAACCCCTAAACCTGGTTAATGTTTTTCTGGTAAATTTGTTTTTTTGTTGTTTTTTATTTAGGAGAGTAGATAAAATAGTTAATCTTGTTTTCTGGACAACGGTCGAACACAATTTTTTCTTGTTTTTTAAACCGTCTTCATAAAACTCCTACAACTGTTAACTATATTTTTTTTTATGCTTGAAGAGATATGATGTGACACTCTTTTGCTAGTTGCCCGTCAAGATATATTGTTTATATTGTGCATACTACTTCATAAGTTTTCTGTGAACGCATTTGCTCTTAGAGATGCATAATCAAACTTTTCATATCAAAACTTCTTTTACTCCAGCTGAGGTCCATTCATTATGTGAATCGGCGGAGGAATGCATGCGCATGATTAGGACACGTGTTCATTGAATGGGGGTAAGCAGAATATCTCTCGACACTACAAAGGTTGGCAACCTTTTCATTATTGCTTCCTATGTTATAAAGAAAATGATTCATTATAGAATCTACGACCGAAAGGTTTTGCATACTCATGAGTCATTACGATGTCCTCCATCTCACTCTCACAGTTGCTCAATCTATCTCTTTCTATATAATATGTATATGTATACATATAAAATTGTTTCCTAAATTTTATAACTATTATGTAAATTTAATAAAATTTTCTTGGTTGGATAAAAACTTCATATGTATATAAATAACAATCAAGAAATAGGTTTTCAGTATGTTCCTTCATTTTAATTCTTCAGGTTACTAACCATAAAAAAAAAAAAACAATACAAAAAGCAACAAATACAGAACAAAATTGAATTATATAAAATAATAATTTGACCAAAAAATAGAATTAGCTTAATGTTTTGTTTAAAATCCTATATTTTTTAAGTATACCACATACACGCGCACGCGCGCACACACCTATATATATATATATATATATATATATATATATATATAAAATCCAAAGTTTTTCAAGAATAAAACACAAACACAGACTATGCCGACCAAGCTGGACTGGCCGATCTGCAAAGGTTATTTTTTTATGTCTAGCCAAAGTGGTGACGGCAATTCAAAAAAAAAATTAATAAAAAAGTAATTTTTATTTATTTCATGGTTTTGTTGTATTAAACTTTCTTTTTACGAATAATTAAACTATTTATTAAGCTGTTTCAAGGCTAGATAACCCCGCCAATAGTATATCAAATAGCTTTCTCACCTTTTACTTTAAAAAATTTAGTAATAAGTATAATGGAAATTTTTTTAAGGTTAGAGTACTTTTCAACATTTTATTCGTAAATATAAACTATTATTGTATTTACTTGTAAATATTAGATACTCTCAAGAACGGTTGAATAAGAATAGTCATCCAACCAATTTCATGTTCAAAATTTATATGCTTTTAGAAATTTTTGATATATGGAAAAAATCTAATTTAAATAAAAATTGGCAAAAGTATTGCTAATAAAAATATAATATTTATTATGCTTTTATGAAAAAATTATTTGGGAAATTAATTAGTTCGGTAACAGCATTGCATACCTTTTACATTTTTACCAAACACTCTTGCCTTTATGATTCTTGCGAATGAATTTTTTCATGTAATTGTTTTTTATAAATCCATCCGCTTTTTAATTTAAAAAAAATATAATAAAAGATATAAAGAAAAAAACATGTATGTTTTTGCAACGTGGTTTTTCAGTTGCAATGTGGTTTGCAACTGAAAAAAGGTCAAATCTTAAGTACTAAAAAAGCAACTTATTATTATTTTTTTAAATTAAGCTTTTCTTTATTATTTAAAAAAATTTAATTATTTATTTATTTACTGTTTTTTTTGTTTTTTTTTATAGTATATTTTCCAAGAACTGCATGAATTATTAATTCGATTTTTTTACCGTCTTTTCACAATCAGAAAAAAATTAAATATAAACAAGTAATCTCAATAAAAATACTCTTTTTAGAAATATAATATTTATGTCGCACTGAATTACAAGAATACATTTGTAAAGTAAATTCATTAAATTAAACAGAACTAAAGTTTTGAATATGTTATGAAAACAACCTTTACTTTATCAACAATTTGTCATATTAATCAGCAGTGTACTTTCAACAAACTAAATAATTTATTAGAGCAGAGAAAAGCTTTTATGTAACTTTTCTCTATAGTAAACTATTGTAAAATCAGTTCTGAATTATAATATTTCTAAAGAAAAGGCTTTCTTGTAAAAAATAATACAGACGTAGTCTTATTTACTGTGTAAAATTCTACTTTTAAAATATTTACTACGTATAATCAAATAAATCAAGTTTTAATAGAAAATTATTTATTATTTTAAAATATTGAAAAGTTTAATTAGTATGAATTGAACTAACTGCAATATTAATACATAATAATAAATAAAACTTTTCATTATGTTTCTTTAGAAATTAATTGTACTCGTGAACTATTTTAATAGAATTTATGTGTAAATTGTGGAAAAGTTTCTTGAAACTTAAAGCTGCGTTACCTTCTATTTTGTTTTAACAGCAATGTATTCCAGTTACTAATTAAGACCTGAGATTTCCCAGACTAAGAATTATGGGGAAATAATTAGTTCCTTTACAAAGCAGAAGTAGGCAATTGGTAAATCGCTACCAATTAAAATATATGATTTACAGTGTACTTTTTCAGAATTAAATGTACATCCACCAAATTTAATAACTATGTACTACCATATAACCTATTCAAAAAAGATCCTTTGCAGTGAATGAACACGACAGTATTATTGTGACACGAAAGAAAAATCTAATCTCTGATGAGTACTTTCTAACGAACCACTTGATATAAAAAAATTGTAGATTTTATAAGATATTAAAACTTTTAAATTTCTTTGTAATTGATATAATTTTCAGTTAATTTCAAAGTAAACCTGTTAGAACTATGGGAATTTACACATTACTAAGCACACGGATTTTGGTTGCTTTTCCCGATACTGCAATTTTAACGTTTCATAATTTCGTTAGAAACTATATATAAAAAAAAAAAATTGTTATAAGTATATTTAAAAAACGGTTTTATATCTGTCATTTAAAAGATTTCCCGATCACTAGTTTTTATGCGGGCGTCATTTATTGTTTAAATACTGTATCTCAGTGAAGAAATTTATTTAATACAAAATTACTATTATATAACAAAATTATTACTGTATGTTTAAAATTTATAATTATAATAAATTTCAATTATTAATAATTTTAATTAACAACAGAATGAATAAAGGACTGAAACTCAAATAATTTCTACTGAAACTTGAAAATTTCAGCCTTTTATTGGAAAATAGTATAGTCGCTTCACTTTAGCTTAGACTATAGTATACAAATACATATATGTATTTACAAATGTTTCACAGCCCAGTGCTATGAAATTATGGATCATTAAAACTACACAATCTGGAAACTGGGCAAAAAAAGAGAAGTTTGGCATATTTTTTCTTCTGAACAAACTGAATAGTAAAACGTAAGTAAGAAATTACAGATGCTATTAAAATTTATGAAAACGAAATTAGTTTCTTCGTTTAGTACTGCTTACCTTTCTTAGCTTCATTCTTGTATCTTTTGTTGACGCGATTCGAAACCACTCCATTGTCAAAAGTTATTGTACTTAGGAGTATAATAAATTTTGACAATGGAGCGGTTCCGAAATGCGTCAACAAGAGATAAAGAAATGAAGCCAAGAAAGGTGAGCAGTACTAAACATAGACATTATAGTGATCTTAGCAGAAAAGATAATAGAAATAATTATCTTAACAACAAAAAATAAAACGAAAATACGAGTAACTTGTTTTTGAAAATAGTGTTTTTTTAGAAGTACAAAAGAGTATAGTACCTTATAATGTATGTTACATACCATATTCGTAATGATTGCAGGCGACCTGACACAAAAGAAAGTGTTTCAAAAAAATTATATAACCATTATTAGGCATAATAAGCATTCCATGCCAGAATTACTAGGAAAGAGTGAGAAATTTAACCGATTTCCTTCACCAAATCAAATACTTCGCTAAATATGAGCATTCCAAACCCACTGATGTGCAGGAAATATTCAACCTACATTCACTCTGTTCACCTCAAGAGACTGGCTGTAAAATTAACAACATTACTCTCAGAGATAGTGCCGTAACAAATTAGTACCACATTTATCTTAGATACTTTATATAAGTTACAGTTATAAGGCGTGAGAGATGGTGTAATTCATTAAATTAGTAAAAGAAATATGCATCTCTCACTCTTCTTTAAAGAGTATGCGGTGAATTAACAGCATAAGTACGTTAAGACACTCTCAGAACGGATTTGCCTCAACAGAATTACGTTACGATTTTTGAAGCAGTCTACCAATCCTTGGGGAAGAGAGTGACAAAATAAATATAGCTGTGTTTCGTTTATCCTTATATCTGATCTTCAACCACTCTTTAATTTCTTTTTTTTATTTTAAACGGTTTTAGTAAGAATTCTATTAACTATTTTAACAGTTCATATTCTTATATAAGTAAAGATTAGCAATGTAAATGATAAATAATAAACAATGACAAAAGTATATATGTTTAATTCACAATAAAACCAATTTTCCGCGCATCAATTTAAAATTATTGTGGATAACTCATTCTATTTGGATTCTCTTCTTCAAGTTTTAGGCTTTCAACACGTTGCGAGCTTAGGCTGTAATACTATTAATTCTATCTATTTTTTCGTAGATTTTATTACATTTCTATATCGTCTCGATTAAATGCTGTATTACTTTTCAGATATTTTTAATTAGAATTGAACATGTTTAGCCTTTGATGGACTTCCATATTGTTACCATGTAATTTCAAGGAAAGATCGAAAAAACTCTAGTATTTCATTTTTAAAAGTCGGCCAAGGATTGTATAACTTTTCCGGCTTTGCCCTTAACATACCTTAATTTCAAATACACCATTAGGTTTTTATATATTAATTATTTTGTTATTTTAACTTAAAATCGATCAAATTAATTATGAAATACAAATAGGGAATGATAATTCTACTGCCAGAATGCAATTTTTAAAAAATCTGCCAGCAGATTTCAAAATCCAAGCTTCATTATCATGTAGAATAAGCACCCCTGTGATTTTTTATTTTGTTATTACCATATCCCTCATCACTTTAGTTCTAGGATTCTGTTGATAGTGCCAAGAATTTTATTAAACTTTACAATTTTCCTCTTGAAAACTAGTAAATTATAATTATTTTGATGATGCAGCAGCATATCTGAATTTATTTTTTTATATTAAAAAAAATATATATTCCCTCAACAAGCATTGAATTCATAAAGCCGTATAAAGGTCATTAGTAAAATATTTACACCTACATTCCCATATTGCCTTCATAAATGTTTATGTATATATGCGTGCATGTGCTCACTTATGCGTTCATGGTGAACGACTGATTAATGAATGTATAGAATAAACTTAGATGATTAGATGTTGTGTTAGTTTGTTTAATCGATTAACTTATTTGAACACCTGATTTTCACGACCAGATAATGAACGATTTTCTAGGCATTTATGCGGGTGGATATAAACAACAACGTGGGTTTATAACAAATGATGTAATGTTTATTTTCTTATAATTATAAATTTGACGTTTTTACAAACACAAACACACATATATAAAACAAAATATATTACTATTCATTCACATATAACTGTTAACTAATTAAACATTAAATTGATTTCTCTCTCATTAATTATTTATCTACGCATGCAATAATTCTTACTAAAATTTTTACCATGTCATTCAATCAAAAGAGTTTCAAATCTCATTCACAGTGGGATATTATGCAGACATTATTATTTCAAATATTTATTAACCTCAGCTACTTTTAATCATTTGTTGCTAAACACCTAATTTGGCCAGCGGCAATGAAAGCAATCAGTAATTTATTATCATTATTAATATTTAGCATCATCATCATCATCATTCTCACAAAGATTATTATTAAATCACAAATGCATTAAATTTTAAATCGAATAAATGAAACAAAAAGATAAAAATTCTTAATACATTACATAGCCAAAAACTGGTTTGAAACTTATCGAAGGTTATGAAAAGACTAGATATCATTGACACTTCATTTGAATCAAGAAATGTTTACAGTTAAACAGTGTCTGTCCTCAGAAAAAAATCCTAATAAACATGCTTTTTTATATTTCTCGGGTTCAATCTGCCTAAACAACATCTCACCGTGATTCTTTTTTGTGTTTTCTTTTTCTTTTTATCCTATTCATGGAGACTAAAACATGGAATATAATTTTTCATAATCTTTTTAGAGGAACTTTTTATATAACTAGAATATAATATAAAAATAATTAAATAATTCTAATAATGATTACCAAAAAAACTCGTACCAACGGATCAAAACTAATATTGGAGCTGACAGGACAAAATTGCAAATTGATTTCTGATTTTTAAATCGGCTCCCAGAAGCAAGGAGAATACCAGAACAAAGATGAATGCTGAATACTGAGTTTAATTGTTCATGAATATTAACTTATCATTCTAAGTTACTTTTGAATATTAAGTTTAATAAAACGGCTAGAAACAAAGATAATATTACAAACCTTCCATCTCGTTCAGTTTTGGTAATTGGCAAAGCTAGCTACCATAATTAGTGAGTATTCGAAGCATTACAGCGAATACTTTTAGACAGATTTCATAAGAAAGCTACCTATTGTAACGGGTACCATGATTCGACTTTCGGAAAATTTCGACATATCTTCGCGTTTCACATTCTCCACACCCCAACACCGCCGTCAGTTCAAAAGTTTATATACATATATATATATATATATATATATATATATAAATTTCTTGTGGACACGATAACTGCCATTATTTTGCGCTAATCACTTTCAAATTGATACATAATATATAATGACCCAAAATCTCGGTCGAGTTCGTTAATGGGCAAGGTCGGGCCATGGGGGTGGAATTTTTTTCGAAAAAACAAATTATCGCTATAACTTTCTTATTAAGTAAATTATCGAATTCATTTAAAGTTCTCCTACTATTCTTTGCAAAAGGGCCTAAAACTTTATATAAGTAAATGTTTTTTATATCGCCAATAATTGACCCAGGGGGTGGAAAAAATGGGCTTTCGAAGTCAACAAATATCATACCTTCCTTAATAGGCACAGTATCGAACCGGTTTAAAGTGGTTGTTAGTCCACTAAACATTACCTAAAACTTCTGTTTGAAACAATTTTTGATATGACCAACTCTTACGGCTAGGGATGAACAAAATTTTACTGGAATTGTAATAAGATGGGGCTTATCGTACGGTAAACGTGTGAAACTTTTTTCACATCAAACCACTGTCATAGTTACTAAATTTGAAGTTTTTCTTAACTTTAAGGTGGAAATCTTTTTTATCCCTTACTTAGCACTGGTGAAGAAATAGCAGGTAATGATGTTAAAGAATAATTTAGATCCGGAGTAACAGTACAAGGTGAAAAGATAAAGATTCTACGATTTGTTAATGTAATTTTAGCAGAAAGTAAAAAAGTTTAGAAGAAACAATGAACGGCATGGATAAAGTACTACGCAAGAACTACGCATGAAAATAAACAAGTACAAATCGAAAGTAATGAATTGTAGTAGAAATAACGAAGATGGACCACTGAATTTAAAAATAGGAAGAGAAAAGATTACGGAGGTAGAAGAATTTTGTTATTTGGGACGTAGAATTACAAAAGATGGACGAAGCAGGAACGATATAAAATGCCGAATAGCACAGGCGAAACGAGCTTTCAGTCAGAAATATAATTTTTTTACATCAAAAATTAATTTAAACGTCAGGAAAAAATTTGTGAAAGTATATGTTTGGAGCATAACTTAATATGGAAGTGAAACTTGGACGATCGGAGTACCCGAGAAGAAAAGATTAGAAGCTTTTGAAATGCGGTGCTACAGGAGAATGTTAAAAATCAGATAGGTGGATAGAGTGACAAATGAACAAATGAAGAAGTGTTGCGGCAAATCGATGAAGAAAGAAGCATTTGGAAAAATATAGTTAAAAGAAGAGGCAGATTTATAGGCCTCATATTAAGGCATCCTGGAATAGTGGAGGATATCCTTTAATATTGGAAAGACAGGTAGAAGGACATGTATGACCGTGTGGCCTAATGGATAAGGCGTCGGACTTCGGATCCGAAGATTGCAGGTTCGAGTCCTGTCACGGTCGGTTTTTTTTTTTTTTTTTTTTTTTCTATGAATCATGAGACCTTGCCGTTGGTGAGGGGGCTTGAGTGCTCAGGGATACAGAGTAGCTGGACCGAAGGTGCAACCATATCGGAGAGGTATCTGTTGAGAGCCAGACTAAGGAATGATTCCTGAGAGGGCAGCAGCTCTTTCAGTAGTTGTTAGGGGCGTGAGTCAGGACGACTTAAACGGCCGTATCAACATCACTCAGTCCTCTGAGTACTGCGCAGCTGAAAGCAATGGAAAACTACAGCTGCTTTTTTTCCAAGAAAATGTGGCTCTCTGCATTTTCACATAGCAATAATGGAGGCGCTTTCCTTGGTAAAATATTCCGGAGGTAAAATAGTCCCCCGTTCGGATCTCCGGGTGGGGACTACTAAGGAAGGGGTCACCAGAAAATTAAAAAATAACATTCTACGAGTCGGAGCGTGGAATGTTAGAAGCTTAAAAAAGGTTGGTAGGCTAGAACATTTAAAAAAGGAAATGGGTAGGACAAATGTGGATATAGTAGGAATTAGTGAGGTTCGGTGGGAAGAGGAAGGCGACTTTTGGTCAGGTGATTTTAGAGTAATTAACTCAGCGTCAAATAATGGGCAGGCAGGAGTAGGTTTCGTGATGAACAAGAAGATAGGGAGGAGAGTGGAGTATTTCAAAACGCATAGCGATAGAATCATTGTAATAAGGATAAAATCAAAACCTAAACCGACAACAATTGTTAACGTCTATATGCCTACAAGCGCCCATGATGATGATGAGGTAGAGTGTGTATACGAAGAGATTGATGAAGCAATTAAACACGTAAAAGGAGATGAAAATTTAATAATAGTTGGAGATTGGAATGCAAGCATTGGAGAAGGCAAGGAAGGAAATATAGTGGGTGAATACGGGCTGGGCAAAAGGAATGAAAGAGGGAACCGACTTATACAGTTTTGCACGAAGTATAATTTAGTAATTGCCAACACCCGATTTAAAAATCATAATAGAAGAATATACACTTGGAAAAAGCCAGGCGATACTGGAAGGTATCAGATAGATTATATCATGGTTAAGCAAAGATTTAGAAATCAACTCGTTGACTGCAAAACTTACCCTGGAGCAGACATTGATAGCGACCATAATTTGGTGATAATGAAATGTAGATTGGGGTTTAAAAACCTGAAGAAAAGGTGTCAGATGAATCGGTGGAATTTAGAGAAGCTTGAGGAAGAGGAGGTAAAGAAGATTTTTGAGGAGGACATCGCAAGAGGTCTGAGTAAAAAAGATAAGGTAGAAAATGTAGAAGAAGAATGGGAGAATGTTAAAAAGGAAATTCTTAAATCAGCAGAAGCAAACTTAGGCGGAATAAAGAGAACCGGTAGAAAACCTTGGGTTTCAGACGATATATTGCAGCTGATGGATGAACGTAGAAAATATAAGAATGCTAGTGATGAAGAAAGTAAAAGGAACTATCGGCAATTAAGAAATGCTATAAACAGGAGAGTGGAAGAAGTGTTAGGAGAAGACCAATTTGGTTTCAGGAAAAGTATAGGGACAAGGGAAGCAATTTTAGGCCTCAGATTAATAGTAGAAAAAAAAGAATAGTAGAAAAGATTAAAGAAAAACAAACCAACATACTTGGCGTATATAGACCTAGAAAAGGCTTTCGATAACGTAGACTGGAATAAAATGTTCAGCATTTTAAAAAAATTAGGGTTCAAATACAGAGATAGAAGAACAATAGCTAACATGTACAGGAACCAAACAGCAACAATAACAATTGAAGAACATAAGAAAGAAGCCCTAATAAGAAAGGGAGTCCGACAAGGATGTTCCCTATCGCCGTTACTTTTTAATCTTTACATGGAACTAGCAATTAATGATGTTAAAGAACAATTTAGATTCGGAGTAACAGTACAAGGTGAAAAGATAAAGATGCTACGATTTGCTGATGATATAGTAATTCTAGCCGAGAGTAAAAAGGACCACTGAATGTGAAAATAGGAGGAGAAAAGATTATGGAGGTAGAAGAATTTTGTTATTTGGGAAGTAGAATTACTAAAGATGGACGAAGCAGGAGCGATATAAAATGCCGAATAGCACAAGCTAAACGAGCCTTCAGTAAGAAATATAATTTGTTTACATCTAAAATTAATTTAAATGTCAGGAAAAGATTTTTGAAAGTGTATGTTTGGAGTGTCGCTTTAAATGGTAGTGAAACTTGGACAATCGGAGTATCTGAGAAGAAAAGATTAGAAGCTTTTGAAATGTGGTGCTATAGGAGAATGTTAAAAATCAGATGGGTGGATAAAGTGACAAACGAAGAGGTATTGCGGCAAATAGATGAAGAAAGTAGCATTTGGAAAAATATAGTTAAAAGAAGAGACAGACTTATAGGCCACATACTAAGGCATCCTGGAATAGTCGCTTTAATATTGGAAGGACAGGTAGAAGGGAAAAATTGTGTAGGCAGGCCACGTTTGGAGTATGTAAAACAAATTGTTGGGGATGTAGGATGTAGAGGGTATACCGAAATGAAACGACTAGCACTAGATAGGGAATCTTGGAGAACTGCATCAAACCAGTCAAATGACTGAAGACAAAAAAAAAAAAGGTAGAAGGAAAAAATTTTGCAGGCAGGCAACGTTTGGAATATGTAAAACAAATTGTTAGGGATGTAGGATGTAGGGGTATACCGAAATGAAACGACTAGCACTAGATAGGGAATCTTGGAGAACTGCATCAAACCAGTCAAATGACTGAAGACAAAAAAAAAACCACCGGTGAAATCTATCTCCGCCTTCTGGCGTACCGCAAGGGATTTTTTTTATAAATAAAACAAAATTATTTTGAGATAAATATAGTATAGAAAATTTTACAATAATTAATGATATCACCAACAAATCTCAATTATTAAACAATGACGCTTCAAATGACACGAAAAAGATAACATAGATGAAACAGAGCCAGTAAATAAAAAAAAAAGTTTTTCTTTTTTGCTATGTTAAAATAAAAAAAATAATATAAAAATTAAGAGAATTAAACAGATTAAAAACTGTACATAAAAAATAAATAAAAATGTCATTTAGGCGGATAATAGTAAAGGGAAACAGATACCTTGGTTACACAACATATTTATTCAAACGCATGGGTTAGTGTTGTTGATATTTCTCATGTCACTTCGCCGGTCCAGTAATTCACCCCGATCCTATACGTCAACTTACCTTTATAAACATTCATGAGTAATAACGTAGATTAAGATGTGAATAGATGTTTCACCCTGTTAGAAATTAGTGTGCCACACTCAGTACGTGTTGGGTACACAGTATCTGATGCTAACAGTTTGGCGCGAAACGTAGAGAATTATTTTCTGTTACCGAACGAACACCCACACACTATGCATTACGACCGATTAACTATGAAACTGGCCAATCTAGAAGTCATAGGCATTTACAGTCATTTGTTCGTAACGAAAAACACGGCTTTTCCAACCCACGCGATTGATTTTTATCTCACAATTTACAGCAGTATTAAAATTTCAAAGGTACTGATATTTTGATTGCTTAATAATAAAATAATTACGCTTTACAAAACTAAATAAACCTTTAAAACTGAAAACAGTATTCATTCCCATACTAACCCAGGGTGTTGTTGATAAGATGATTATTAAGAAAATGTTAGCGTGAATGTCGCCAGTTAAATAGTTAAAAATAACTCGTAATTTATTTGTTATATTAAGTGTTATCGATTTCATTTTGTGATTGTACTCTATACATTTTTCGTAACTTTCGTTGTACGGATAAATTAGTTCAATTGAACTAATCGTAATTAGATTTGATTCTTTTTTTTTTTTCATCTTTTTTAGAAGAAAAAGAATTTTGATAGAGCAATATTTTTATATCCTTTCTTATATTTGATTCTCGCTGTAGATTCTTGAGGATATTATTTGTTATTAATTTATAATTATATATCTTAATTACTTTTCAAGTAATCTTAAAATGGGTGAAGTAGACCGTACTGCCTGAATATTGTATCTATGCATAACGGCATTTTATAGGAGCCGCGTAGCATAAAACAATATCGTTTCTTTCTCATTAGAAAAAATTAATCAATTTAATATCCACTTCAATTCATTTTATTCAATAATATTTTTGTTTTTAATAAAAGGAGCAATTATTTTAAATAAAATTTGCAGAAATCATAATGATCTCTTTAATTAGATAAAATTTATTTTGTTTATTTTATTGATAATCTATTATAATCATAGATCAAAGATTAATAAATGTTTATAATAATTGATAACATTAAGCGTTAAAAGATAAGAAAACTTGAAATTCTGGTAGAATAACATACTCTCCACGTCTACTCTTAGAAGAAAATTAGGTCAAATAATTTGTTTCTGTTTTGGTAGCTGGGTTAAATCAATTTATTACTTCATAAAAATAGTAATAAAATTTAAAAAAATAATATTATAATATTAAAAAAAAGTAAGTAATACATATTTTTATTTTCAAAAGTGTTATTAAAAAGTATACATTTAAAAAAAGATTAAAGTTTAAATAGTATTTTATTTTTAAAAATAGCAATTAATTCTTAAATCCGTTAAATCATTAAAAATGACTAAAAACTTCATGTTTTTATTAACCCTTAAGCTTAATAAAATAATACTATTATTTTTTTTGCCAAGAACCGGCATTTTAATTAAGAAGAAATTTCACTTTTTTGGTTAACAATATTTAATATTTTTATTGTAATATGAAGAATAATTTAAGAGGTTAAATATGGAATACTATATAAGTCAAATGATCGCCATGGCTCCGTCGGCAAGTGTAAGTAACTCTTATAGTAAAATTTTCAAGTACATATTCACAAGTTTGTAATTCAGTTTCTTCAATACAGCGACGAATTTCGTTCTTAAATTCTGGAACTGTATGTGGGCTATTGACAAATAAGTTACTCTTCAAATAACCCCACACAAAGTATCGCATCATGTTAAATCGAACGACCTGCTGACCAGTTCTGATCTCCAGAACGAGAGATTAAACTACTTGGAAATTCTGTCTGCAACTATTGAATGGTTTCAGATATTGTATAGAGGTCGCAGCATCCTGTTGAAAACTATATAATCCACGTCCATATCTTCTAATTCTGTCAAAAAAAATTTTCGAGCATCACACGATAACGAATAGCGTTCACCGTATTAGTAATACCCACTCAAGAAATAAGGGCCTAATCACCAAAACAGAACTCTATAGAACCTTTTGGAAATTTCTAGAAACGAATAGATTTCTGCAGAACCTTCTAGAAGGTTATAAAAACGGATAGAACTCGACGTCGGTGGAACGCCTTCTGGAAATCTTTAGAAATCATTATGTCCGGGGTCTTGGACTCATGATGTTCGAGAAAATTCCAGCACGCACTCAAATCTTACATAGTCGTACTTAAGGGAAGCTAACCGAGCAAGTCTTCCAGTTTATTATCTTTCAGAGAATGTGACAGCTTCATTTCGCTCTTTTAGTTGATTTTATACGTTTTTCCTACTTTATTCGACAGTGATAATGTGCATTTTGGATTCAAGTTGATTCATAATTTTAAATTCTAAATTTGTTTTTTCCTTATGTTTATAAAAATAAGTTATAACTTAGCTTATAACTTTATAATGTGTATACTGAAGTTATACTTTAAAAAACCTATAAATAAAATTAATTTGATTTTACACTATAGATAGGTTTGATTCATTTTCCTTTCTAATAGAAGACACTGGGATAAATAAATACGCCAGCAACGCCGGGTAACCAGCAAGTAAACTATAAAATATCTAACTGATCCAAAAACACCCTCTTTAACAAAGTTGAATATATTTTCAGCAAATGATAAAAAAATTAACTGCATATAATAGCAACTTTTTAATTCAATAATTTTACATTTTACAACAAAAAGTTAACTTATTTACCCCTTCAAGTCTAGTTTCCCAGCTAGCTTTATCTGGAAGAATTCATAAAATTAATTATACAGTTTTTTATTTTAAGCGAATTAAAAACAATAATCACAGTAATTGGTATATAAATATATCAATCACATTTATTAATATGTAATTTAAACACAACAAAAGGAAAATAAATATATACGTACACAAAAGAAGATGAAGTTCTTGTACGAATAAATCCGTTTGAAGAGATGTAATAACTAACTTTTATTACATTCTTAATTCTTAAATGTCATGTAAGTTCTAAATACTAATATTATTTAGAGGGGAAGGAGAAAAGAATATATAAATCAATACGGTACTATTATTAAACAAAGAAAAAAACAAATGATAATAACAATAGAATTACTAATAAATAACAAAATTAAATCTGTTTTTAATCTTTTTTTAAATCCGTTTCTAATAGATATATTAAAAAAAAATCATATAAAAACAAATGGTCATTATCATTAAAAATGATAAAAGTCGAACATAAATTAATAAGAATTTAAGGGTCATAACTAATAACAATTGATATATATATATATATAACTACTTACACCAAATTTACTATACATTAGTAAATCAAATAGTATTTTTTACTTTTGAAATCTTCCCATCACATATTAACATTTTCCATCATCTCTGCTGTTGTTTTTCATTCATTTCCCCAGAAACTTACTCACGTCACCCACTTACGGCTGATCCTACTAATTACACAAAATTCCTTATATAAATCTTAAAACCGTTATCCTCTTTTCATTTTATTCGACGAAAGCCAAAACGCCCTTTAGCGTTTGTGGTCAAATGACCATATATTTTCTCTTATTTCAGTCTTTTTGAACAGCTACCAAAGAAGTAACGATCACTATTAAAAGGAACTGAAAAAACGGTGATTACATAACTACCCCATCTAGATGAATTTTTTTTAAGCCATTTGTCTTAAAACAAATGTACCGACCGCTTAACTTTTTTTTCTTTAAAAAGAAAATATTTTTCTTCAATATCATAAATTCTACTACTATTTCAATTTAAATTGTAAATGTAATCTAATATTTCAAATAGGCTATTTTTTTCGTATTTTCTATTAATAAAAATTATTTTATTATGCTAAATGAATATCCTTTTATTAAATAAAAAAATAAAATAAACCCTTAATTATTAAATTTAATTTAGCGGTTATGAAGTTAGTCGTGTAAAAACGGGCTTAAACACTTATTAATATTTAAATTTAAATCTATTTTATTTAATAATTTATTTCCTACTTCAAAAAAAATCTTAACTGAATAAAATTCATTTAAGCGTGTTTTTTCTTTACCTGAAATACTAGACAATTCTTTATTTACTAAATTTAATATAGTGTGTAATTTGTGAGTGACTGATTTTGTTATCTGGAAACAGATAACGTCATTTTGAATATATATATATACTCGTATGTTCAGTAACGTAATTATGAAATAGGACGGAAATTCTGACTATGTCGATTAAAACTTAATATCATAGAATACATTTTCAGTGTTTCAAGATAATTATTAAAAGATAGATTTAAACCAGTATTTATATTAGCAACTACATATATCGTTGTTATTTACAGCATACTGAATACATTACAATATCGCTAACTACAGAACATACTTAATATACTCATATACATACTCATATTTTTACAGTTTCGAATGTGATGTAACTTATCTTGACGAATGGTTAAAATCATATTTTACTTTCTCCTGAACGAATAAATTTAACAAGATTTCTTAGTATTCTATTAATTATTCAATATTTTGAACTTAGATATGCAAATATTACCGTAGTACTCCGACGTACTTCCACTGTATAGATTGTTGAAATTAATCCGTTTTTTCAAAGTGCCATCGTGTTTAAATCTGTTGTGGTTAAAACAATGTGCTGCCACTAAGAATTTACTTCCCCGGTTAATATAGCTAGAACAGAATATATTAAAAGGGGAAAGTATGAACACGTCACGCGAGTATTCGGTTTTTTCCAAATTTTTACGTTTTAGGATCCAACTAGTTTTTTGTAGACCAAAAAACATACGCAAATGTATGTACGTATTTATGACGCAATACTTTTGGCCTTATATTTCAGGATTGACGAAACTAATTTTCTTAAAATATTTCTATATTTGGGGCATTTATAATATAATTTTTCCAAAATCCTTTAAGATGTGGGGAAATATCACAAAAAAACCGATTTTGATTTTCTTCATAAGTACTTAGGGAAAAATTTATTGAAGCAAATTTGTGACCTGCAATGAAAAAAAAAAATATATGTATATATACATAAATAATAAACATTTTCTTTTTTTTAAAAAAACCCAATCTCTTACAATTCAAATATATGCTTTTTTTGTTCTTTTTCTGTATCTCCTTTACGTTTAAATATTTTTTTAATTTGGTTTGTAATTTTATAGTTCATATATAGAATTATCAAGAAATGTCTACAACTTTTTAAAATTACAGATCCCGGAACTATAATGGCGAACAGTTTATTTGAAAAATTCCTTTTTATTATTTTAGGCCTTTATTAATTAGGGTGTTAGATTAAGAAAAAACTTTACGAAAGCAAATTTGTAAAGTTTAATTTATATATAAAAATTTTTAGAAAAAAACTTTCTTGAAATATATTTCCTACGTTAAAAAAAAAAAATTAAATATATATATATATATATATTTTTTATTTTGTTTTTTACCTCTAATTTTTTATAATTTTTATTATTAAAAAACTTTTTTTATATTTATTTTTATCATTTAAAGATCTATTAAAATTAAAGTAGGTTTGGCACCTACGTTATACCAGGTGATTCAAAAAGAACACAACTTTAAAAGTGTATAAAAATTTATCGACATAAATTAAAAATTCAATTGAGGTCTCATTTCATAGAAAAATACTCGATTTTGTCACCCAACATTTACTTTGGTTCGATATGGCTTCAATTTTTAATGCGACATACATCCCACCTGCGGCGTTAATTCGAAGTCTCAGTTCAATAACATCAGCAGGCAAAGGCGGCATATAAACCCATTCGTTAATGAAACCCCAGAAGAAAAAAATGTAGCGAGGTCAAATCTGGGAAGCAAGGCGGCCATGCAATTGGATCTTCACGACCGATCCACCGATCTGGGAATCGAGTATCAAGAAAATCATGGACTTCTAGACGGTAGTGAGGTGGTGCACCGTCTTGCTGATAGTAGAGGCGTCCATGTTGGTCATCATTATCTAACTGAGAAGTTAAACAATTTTGAAGCACGTCCCGTTGTCCGCAATTCTATCCATCATTTCCACACAAAACTGCAGCCGAGCAACTTTGTTGTCATCTGTCATGTGTTGAACCACGGCTAATTTGTATGGTTTCAAGTGGAATCGTTTAGGTAATACACGCCATCGTTATTTGTGGAATGCCAGTCTCACGTGACGCACGTCGAGTTGATTTCTTCGGACTACGTTCAAAGCTTTTTCTATGTTGTTCAACAGCAGCTTCAGAGACGCGTGGGGTTCCTGATTTTGTACGTTTAACAGAACAACCTGTCTCAACGATAGTTTGGTGCCAAGTGTAAATTGTATGCCTACTAGGAGGCTCCCTATCGTACTCCCTACGAAAATTACGTTGAACTGCAGCTGCTGACAGCGCATCGTGAAACCAAAATACATAGCGAGCACATTCCATACAGGTAAATGAATCCATTTTTAACAACAACGGTGGCTAAATTCGGTGCTACTGAATTACATGAGTCAAAGCTTGATGTGTGTTGATGTGAAATGAAATCTTACCCGAATCTGTAAGTTATATAAATAAAATTTTATATACTTTTAAAGTTGTGAAGTCTTTTTTGAATCAAAAATTAGAATTCGGATTCAAAATTAGAAGCAATTTTTTTATTACTTTTATCAAGTTATACTTGACAGGCGTAGCCGGGAAAGCCATGCAGTACTTTGCCAGCTTTTTTTTAATGCATAAACATTTATTCATAATTTTGTTTAGGTTAGTACATATATAAATAGACTTGTATTATTAAGGTGTTGCTTTTAAATGTGTCTGTTCACTTTTAAATAAAGATCATACATGTATAACAATTTGACGAGGCATAAACTCTTCACTGAACCGTAACATATCACCACGTTTCAGTATAATTATAGAGAAGAGGACGGTTGTGTTTTTTTTAAACATACCATGATGTCTATATTTGGATTGAGTTAAAAACTGACTCTATACTTTTGACTTTCTCGTATAAGATAATATAATGTTCTTATAGGAGGTTGGACAGAAAATGAAATAATATGATAGCAATAAGATATATAGGGCGGTAGAATTGATAGATGAGGAGGGTTATATGGGAGGGGGGAACAGAGAGGGAAGTGCCTAAATAGGAATATCATTACCAATAAATCATGACAACCAATAAATCTTTTAAAACACTGGTACGTGTTTGGTGTATTACAGCGGTAGAGTTCGGGTGTTCTACGCTATTATTATTTATTATTAGAGCATGATCCCCGCTCCACATTCTACATTTCCTCTTCAATTTCTCCTTCTTATTCATCCTCTTTACATTTTCATTTTTATAACAATCGTGTCTGTTCTTCGTCATATACTATTCTTAATATACTTACCTTTTTTCTTCTCCTATCTACCACAGTCATCATCAATTTACATGACAGTAACGATATACTAAAGTAGGTATATGATATGAGGCTACAATTGAAGGGCTTATAAGGATATATTTATGTATACTAGTCTCATATAATTATTTATAACCGATCAAAATTCCTAATATATATGTGTTTGTGTGTGCGTGTTTACATAAACATATAGTAACCGTTTACGGAAATTGAACAGGAAATAACAGTATTAAACGTCATCGAAACAAAACGGATAACATGATATATTATCATACAATATTACAATACATTTCTGTTAATACTGATTTACATTATTATCTTATATTGAAACTATATGATTGTTGTAAAAATTAAAAATCTACATTTATTTTTATCTGTTACACTTTTAAAACGAGGAAAATCGTCTATCTTATTTTGTGAAATTTAATCTATGCATGCTTTCATTTTTTATACTATACAATTTATCATATATGCAGTATAAATTTACCTGATAGAAAAATGTAATTACGGATTTTTCGATTACATCTTATATATATATATCCAGTGGCTTCTATGAGTCTGTGACTTTCACGCAAGAATTACTCTACTCAACCGATTGAGCTGAAATTTAGAAGATAGTTTTTATACCTTGGAAAAACGTAGGAGGACTATTGCCGTTACGAAATGTTTCATTGTTTCAAGATGGTGGCCGTTTTAATGGCTTACGGTAACAATCGGATTATGTATCTTATCAACTTTACAGTAGACAAATAGTTGATCAAATCAAATATGAAGACCTTTTTCAATATTTGAAATTAAACTTTCTACAAAAAGGTCTCTTAAAGGTCATTTTCGATATCTCTTTGGCTTATCGAGAAAAATACCTTTAAAAGTGCAAAGATGCACAGCGCGACGGTTCAATCAAAACAGCTACTGACACTGTTTACTGTGATGCATGTATATTCGTAGGTTTCTTATCTAGATGAATTAATTCGACGCTAAAATGTAGAATTGCGAAAAAAAACCGATGTTTGATTTTTAACATGATCACTATACTTTCTCCTTTATTATAGCTAATCTAATTCGGCGGGAAAGTAAAATCGATAATCTAAAAATTTAACTTTTTTTTAACAAACCCTGATCTAACAGAGAAGGATGAAATTTCTTTTGATTTCTCATTTTTAATACTTTTACGAGAACTGTTCTTAAAAAAAAAAAAATTACAATAAATAAAACAATTTCTGCTAGTATAGGAAAATATTTCAAACCCAAGTCCACTGTCCTTCGGTTACTTCATAAAATGATGAATAATAGTTTTATCACAAATTAATTTCTATAAACTAATACCGATAAACGAAAATAGGATCTAAAAAAATTACAATGAAATTATAAACTGTACGGTAAAAGTCTCGCAGATATCATTTCTTCCGCTCAAAAAACAAAAATTTCTGTAATATAAATAAAACTGTTTTTAACAAAATAATATTGATATCAAAAAAGGTAAGACACTACATTTCTATTATGAAAATTTGTTATTAATTTAGAATTTTGTTTAAAAAAAATACATGTTAAATATATGCAATAGATATACAATAATAGATAATAAACAATATTTAAGCGTTTCATATAATAAGCAAAAAGTAGAAAACTTTGTCACAAAATTTGGTCCAATTTCATTTATTAAACAACGAAATCGTTGTGGTTACATACCGGGCCGGTATGTAAAAGTAGAAAATTCAAAAAGAACGGATTTTGGACTTTTTCTTAACTGCAGTAATAAGCTCTCATTGACAGCTTTTTAACGATAAGTGGTACTTATTTCCATTGATTCCAGAGTTATAGCCAAATAAAATTTTAATTAATGAAATATTTAGATCTAGAGGAAGGCACATCGGTTCGAATGAGACTTAATCTCCTTTTTCTTAGCTTTTTTTTAAATTTAAATATATTGGTTTATTTATAATTAATTATCAACCTCTGATTATAAAAAAATTACGATAAATAAAAATTCAACAATATCAATAAAAAAAAAAACTAAAAAAATATCAGAAGTTATTAATGAAATAAAATTTTATGTACTTTTCATTAAAAAAAAAAAGTGTTTATGTAATTTAATAGGCGTAAAAGGAAGTCACGTAAAAGGAAAATCAGATTTTTATATTTTATTAGTAGCTATAATCTCTTGTAAACTAATACTTTTATTTTTTTAATGAAGCGATGAAAATTAAAAACAAAAGCTTCATTTTAAGAACTTTCATTTGCATATTAGCATATTAGCATTTATTATTAAAACAAGCTGTAGTATATATTTTTTTAAATTTTATTATTTCAAGTACATTATCAAGTTTTTGAACACTACCTAGTACTATAAATACTACTACCTAGCGGCAAGATTCGTAAACCCACCTTTTTGAGAAAAAAGTGACATATTCGAGTCCCGCGGTTCATCAGATGGAAGAAAAAAATATTGTCTACCAAAATTCGAGGTATTTTTGAAAGTATTCTTTATTGTAAATCTAACTGAACTGAAATATAGTGTTTCCATGCTTATTTTTTAATTTTTTCCCCACTTCATTTCACTTTTAGGTTACGTCATGTTTAGAACTGTAAACATAATCCACTGACTTCACCGTGCCGTCCAGTTCTACGGACTCTTACCAGCAAAGTTCTAACGAACTTTTGATAAGAATAAAAAAAAATCATGTTTTTGAAAGGTAAAAGTACAAATAAACCGGCAAAAACCCTACCGCAGTAGTGTCAGAAAGTGAATTTCAAGGTTTTAGTTAACCTTGAAAACGTACCCAAAACCCAATCTTTTGCCTCTAAACCCGGTTCCTGTAAACTGATTTGTTTGAAAATCAACAGGGCTATATTCCCAATAGGTTTACATCACCCCGCCAATTTTCGTCAAAATCGGTTAAGATTAGCGTCCAGTAAAGTGGACGAAAAGATCTTATAATACATACATACATACATATGTATATAAAAATTGCAAAATCGTGTTCAGGAGACTCCAAAACTAAAGAAAGGTTGGTCCCATTTCCCCCGAAACACCCCTTAGAAAATCTGATCGGACGTAGTAGCGATTTCTGCAGATTCTTTGGAAATCCGCTAAAAAAATAATATTTATTGTATTATTGTTTAAATATTTAAATTTCTCAGTTAGGAAAAACTTAATGAAGAAAATTTCTGGCCTATAATTAAACAATTAATTTAGTATATATTATCATTTATTTAAATATTATCTGTAACAGTATATAATTTATAATTTTTTTTTTGCTCAATAACAATTATAATTACAATCAGCTTTCCTGCGGAGCCATAACTAACTTTCCTGACAAAAGCACTTGATAAGGAGGTTCTTAAGGAATCCCCAAAATAAATAATACACATAAATAGTTGAAAATAAACTTAAAGCCCAATATGAAATTTCAAGCTCAGTCATAAATCACAAACCATTAATTTCAGCACCATATAGTCTACAAGAACAAACATTAATAACAAATAAAAACGAAAAAGAAAGAGAAGTAACAAGAAATTGGATACGACACCACTAAACTTGACAATGTTAGATATAACAGTATAAATGAAAGTATTTTGTTGCTTCACTAGTGCTATATAGGCTTTGTATAGGACACCTGATAAGCAGCAAACTAGTCTTATCTTTTTAAATAATTTATTCTTAAGAAAATAAAAGGAAATGTAAAAAAATTGCGCCCAATAGAACGAAAAGGAAAACTGAGAATGTACCCAAGAACCCGTTTTTTTGGGTTTGAACTCCGGTTTCTGTGAACCAATTCGCTTAAAAATCAATAGGGCTCTATTTCCCATAGGTTTAGGTCACCTCACTAAATTTTCTCAAAATCGGATAAGATTTGCGTTCGGGAGAGCGGATGAAAAAATCTTATACATACATACATACATATATATATATATATATATATATATATATATATATATATATGACCGGGAGCAGTAGCGATTTCTAAATTCTTTGGAAATCCGCGAATAAAAGTGTAATAAATGGAACGGAAAATAAATACAGAAAATTTACTTCACTTACTGCAAAAGAACTATGGAGACTGATTTGAATGTTATTTTTAATACTTATAGAGTATTAACACTCAAGAATGTTAAAAATGGTTTTAAGAATGAAGGTACATCGAAACGCGTCAACTACAAATGTTAGAGCGACAATTCTAAGAAGGGCAGAAAATAACACTCAAATCAATTATTACATTCCTAGGGGAAATATTAAATACTGTGAAAATTTTAACTATGGAAATTATTAGGGAAGGAAAAAAGGCGTACAAAAATGAATAAAATTAAATGAATAGAAAAAATATGTAAAACAGCGTAACGGGATGAATGTTATGGAGCAAATATGATAAAAGGGTTATGAAAGTACCTTACAGCAGAAAACTTTATTCCGATTAGGTTCAGTTGTAATTAATTAAATGGATTCAAATCACCTGACATTTCTGATAAGGTTTAGGCACGTTAACGAGGTATTTCATTAATTACAACTTCCTTATTAAATTTACATTATATAAATGGATTAAAAACACGTAATTATTAAAACATCTCATTAGGCCGCGGGGGGAGGGTTGCTCATTGTTCACTATTTGAACTGACTGCAATGAGGAAGCCTTTTTTTTGGTTCTTTTATTTTACAGAAACCTTTAACAATGGCCTGGAAAAGGCCCAGAAAAAAATTTTCTGGAGCAGCACCCCCACTAATTTTAACTACGAGCCGCCATTGAAATCAACGTATTGGTAAAGTACTGACCACGAAAACCAATTTACTGCACACAATCCTTCGAAACTTATTTTAAAATATTTTTAACCTAGAAGAAAGCATTTCTGACCAACTGAATCAATGAATTTGGAAAGGCTTTAATTAACACTGAATTGGTGAAGGTAGTAGTCACACCAACTCCTTTGTTTCCAAGGCTATTATGGTGATGTTTAAGAACCAAACATCACCCGATTCAACTTTCATCTGCCTTTAATGAAGCGAAACTTTTATTAATATCTATAAACAAAATTATATTAATTTTTTTATATAAACAAGAAAGCCTTCATTTATCATTAACGGAACCGCTTTTTTTTTTTAATAACCGAAAATTGAAAATTGACAATTATTTCTAAGAATGCATTTAGGAAGCATAAGCAAGATTATTTTGATTACGTTCTCTACGAGTTTTAATTAAAAAGGGACGGAAAGATTGACACTAAAAACTTGATACTTGGCTGAAATGTTTCTCTAAGTAGTAGACTGTTATTAACAACTTCCTTGTTAGAAGAACAATTCCCTACAATATAAAAAATGATTTAAACAAAATTTTAAAAACTAGTTTATTGGCAATCAATATTTTGACTATAAATGAGATGAGAACTGAAATTTGTCTGGAATATTTATTCTAATAATACTTGCAGTAATACTTACTCAAAGTGAAGGAATTTCCCTTTAACATTTCAGAGTTAAAAGGGGAAAAATTTGTATCTTGATACATTTGAAAATTATATAACTTTAGACCATAGCATGTCATCTGAACGTACTGAGATAAAAACTTAAAATCCGACAGATAACTCTAAGAAAATAGAGACTGGATTTTCTCTTTAAAACTGACCTTAAAAGTGTGAAACTGGACTTACTATTTCCTGATATCCTTAATAGTCACTGATACCTTTGTACGCTCTATTTTAACAAAAGAGACAAATAAAACTTAAAGTTTGAAATTTATTACTTGAATTAATGGATTCCGAATTGTACCATCAAGAAGTTGTAAAATACACTGATATAAAATACTATCAAGTATTACAATACAGGATAACTGTGATACATAGTTTCGTATTCCGCTGTTATATTATTCCCTTATGACCAACGGAGAACGTCACAAATACATTTTATACATGGATATTAATGCTGAACAAGTTGGTTTAATATAGTATGCAGAGTACCTACAATTTCTATTTCCCAGCACTACTGTTAACAATAAACTACATTAAACAAACTGTTCCAGCAATAACCGTGTCACCGTAGTCCTAGTCAATAATTATTAACCTTTTGAACTGCAACACGAGAAAGAATAATATTGTTGTGTACTCGTATATACAAACATTTCTCTCTTGCTTTTCACTTCTATACGTTTAGTAAATTTACCCAGTCAACAGTTGCAAGCAATCAAATGTATTGTTATATTAAATTATAAAAGGAAAGGATCCAATTTGCACATGTACCCCTAAACTCATAAAGCAACAAGATAAACGTTAATATACAGGTGATTTGATAATCAGTTGAGTTTGTGTGCTCGCGTGAGCGCGCATCTCAGTTCTAAATATTATGCTATTGTATGAAAATATATATAAATATACAATGTATATGATTTAGGTATATATATATATATATATAGTGTCAAAACAGTAAAATTATACAGCCTCTTTTAAAAATAATTAACATTTCATCGCAGGTTTATTAGGGAATGCGGGAATAATGTGATTACCAAATGCTTTCTTCATTTTGCTTAATATGCGATTACATAACAAGCACACCAAAATGCAGGTGATATTCATCTTTACACGTGACACCTTCATTCTGTTATCCACAAGAACTGGCAGTATAATGAACATAATTAGTTTCAAAGAAAGCAACTCTTGACTTATTTTTCTTGTATCTCACATGTTTTCTGTTTATAAGAAATATTGGGACAGTGTGTAAAAAAAAAATAAATTATGTATTCCTTTCTGGAGTGAAAGAATGCTGAATTGGAGTGAAAGAGTGAAAGAATTGCTTTAATTCAGCAGTGGAAATACACAAATATATACTTACACATATATTTACCCCATAAAAATCAGAGGTAAGCAATATTATCAACAGAACAGTAATTCACTGTAAGAAAATTTTTTTAATTTTTATTTAAAGTGGAGTCTTCTACTTTGCCTGACACAGCAGTGAAGAAATTGGAATCATTCGAGACGTGGATTTTACGGAACATTTTTAAACTTATTTTGGTACACTGTTACAATTTATATCACTAAAGTCTTAAGAAGCCGGTATTTTTAGGAAAATGAAGAAAAAAACCGTAATATTTTGCCCATGTGATGAAAAATCTAGAACAATACGGGGTCTTAAAATATATTCTTCAAATATGTACTTCAAAGATGGAAGGTAGAAGAATCTCATAGTCTACCGAGCTGGTCTAGTGGTTAACTCGTCACCGCAAATCAGTTGATTTCGAAGTCAAGAGTTCTAAGATTCAAATCCTAGTAAAGACAGTTACGGATTTGAATACTAGATCGTGGATACTGGTGTTTTCTGGTGGTTGGGTTTCAATTAACCACACATCTCAGGAACGGTGGACCTGAGACTGTACAAGACTACACTTCATTTACATTCATACGTATCATCCTCATTCATCCTCTGAAGTGATACTTTACGGTGCTAAACGGAGGCTTAACAGAAAAAAAGAGAGAGAAGAATCTCATGATTTCAGCATCTGTGAGTTTGGTTCAAGTTTTTAATCAAAGATTCGGATATTTCACAAAAAATAGCCACTGCCTTATGCATTTTACAAATTAGAGAAAAAAAATTTTTTCTTCGGAAAAATTGAAGGGTTTGAGATTAAGAATAATTTATTTAAGTAGTATATTAAATACAGCTCTTTCAAAACATTTTTCCGAATAAAGATGGTGCAATAATCAGCCAATAACTTAAAATAACTGACGGATTATCATCATTATAAAGAGATGAAGCATACTTGAATTGTAAAGGAAACACCAAAGAAAAAACATCATTCATACCGAGTGACAGACAAGACAATGACAGCTTTCCTTGATAACTTTGCTAGTTATTTCATCCAACTCTGTCCACATAACTATTTGGTAATTCAGAATTTAATTGAAATATCTCATATGGCGTTGAACTGTAGACAAAGAGAGAGAAGAGTAAATGAAAATTAGTTAGTATGTCTCTCTGTTCTGACCACACCTTAGACAATCTAACGACCTATTCATTTATGTCAACGTCAACAAAGTATTTATTTAAAATAAGCCAAAATGTTACCATCAACACTCAACAACTTCTCTTTCATAGCCAAAAAAGCCTTGTCAACTCCAAATTCCCATCCATTTCACTCATAAACTGCTTTCGCATACTACACATTTATCAAGGTATTTCGTGAATAAGTCTTTCTTTGCAAGATTTATAGT
Source organism: Lycorma delicatula (assembly GCF_047948215.1). Taxonomy (NCBI): domain Eukaryota; kingdom Metazoa; phylum Arthropoda; class Insecta; order Hemiptera; family Fulgoridae; genus Lycorma; species Lycorma delicatula. The sequence continues at coordinate 120,400,426 of NC_134458.1, forward strand.
TGATATTAGGCAACCAAATTCTTAATTTTTTTTAGCGAAATTTATAATAAAGAAGCACTAAGAAAATTAGAACTGTAAAAAATTAAATTTAAAATTAATTGGAGTTGAACGTGGAACTTTAAGCATTGTAGAATACCGAAAATGAACGGTTCACCTACAGTTATTAACTCACCTTACCTTCATAATTTTTTAACATATTTATGAAACAAAATTGTACAATTTTCATTAGTTATTTTAATTTCTGATAAATTGTTTTACTAAGAACTTGTTAAAATATATATAAAAAAAACGCACTTAGACACCATTTTTATAACATTTTTTTCTGTTTGTTTTCTTGAATCACTGACAACTGAGACCGTTTATTAATTGAATTGGATTCAATTCACTCAAGTAATACAATGTAAGAAATTCTCCTTATGATTAGAATTTGATTTTTGTTTTACATTATAAAAAATACATAAGAAAAATGATAATTTAGATAATAGACGACTCAATGAAGAAAACTCAAAAATGATATAACAAAGAAAATTAATTTTCTCGTTGCATTACATAGGCATATAAAATGTTGGAATGATATATCTATATTTAAAAATTATTTTAAGAAACGTACGATACAGTGCTGAAGGATAAAAAAGAAAAGAATTAAAACTGCGAAAAATTAATAAAAAATAATATAATTATTCAGTGGTATGCCGTTGATATAAATGACGAACTAACTTCTCCGATGACTGATGATAAAAATAAATGACGAAACGAAACTTCTCATTAAGAAAGATGAGGAGACAACAATAACGAATAATAAAATCCATTACTAGCACCAACTTCAAAGGAAATATATAATGCATTTCTTATGTTACATCGCAATTTTACGATTTTTTTGGATTTATATATAATTAAGAGGAGGAAAATCAATAGCCGACTTAATCAAACAAAAAAATTTATCACTTGTAATCACGTTTAAAAATATCATTATTTAAATATAACGCTAGACAACTTCTCAGACAAAAAAAAAAAAAAAAAAAAAAACATTAAACCTAGCATCAAAACTTTTAAACATATAGATAACAAAATAAATAAAAATAATTGATATTTATATAAGAATCACTGGGTAAAAAATCAACTTAATGCAACGGTTTCTTCAGGATAACAAAAAAGGAAACTAAAGTAAAATTATAAACAAAACTGAATTTCTTTCTTTGATATACACGATAAATTATACACTATTAACTTTTTGTTTACGTAAAACTAAATCTGCTAATTTAGTTTTTTACTTCCTTGTACGAAGTAAAGGAAGTATTGTGATCGCGAAAAATGTTGGTTTTGAGATTTCAACGGAAGTATCCATTGTGACCATCCCTGAATCCATTTTGACTAATTTCGGCGTGACGTCTGCACGTACGTACGTATGTGCGTGTGTATCTCGTATAACTCAAAAACGATTAGGCGTAGGATATTGAAATTTTGGATTTAGTACTGTTGTAACATTTAGTTGTGCACCTCCCTTTCCACCGCAATCGAATGAACCAGAAGTGTCCAAAAAACCGCAAAATTCAAAAAAATTTGGATTTTGGATCTTTTCTTAACTGTAATAATAAGCCCTCATTGAGAGATTTTCAACGATTTATCATAATTGGTATTTATTTTCATTGGTTCTAGAGTTATAGCGAAATAAAATTTTAATTAATGAAATATTTGGATCTTACAAGGGGAAGGCACATCGGTTCGAATCAGACTTCATCTCTTTTTTTTTTTTTTAATTTAAATATATTGATTATTAATGATTATTAACCTCTGATTTAAAAAAAAAATTACGATAAATAATAATAACAATAGAAAAAAATAAGAAAAAGTATCAAAAATTATTAATGAAATAACATTTTATATACTTTTCGTTTTAAAAAAATGTGTACATGTAATTTAATAGGCGTACAAGGAAGCATGAGGTGTCCACATCAGAGTTTTTTACGAGTATAATGGAACAATCAAATTACTTAATATTGTCAATATTTGTTCTGATCAAATTTTCTAATTCTTTTTTATTTCAGAAAATTAAAAAGGATTAAAGAAATCATGGATAAAAATTTCAAATTTTCCTCAGAATACCTACAAGATAAAATAAATTTTAAAAAATCACTACTTTTAAAGTTACTATAGTCGCTACGTCTAGAAAATTCATTTCTATCTGAAGAATGAATGATTTTATTTCTCGCAAAATAATGTACATCAAATTTAATAATATTTTACAAAATTTGAGAATAGAATTTGAAGTTATATCCAGAAGGGATATTTACATTTTAATTTTTTTTTTTTTGAAACTACTCTTAAGAATAATTGAATTATTATAACTGAAAGATAGAACACAGATAGGGAAATTAGGTACTCCTGAAGGTTACCTGTGTGGGAGAAATCAGCATGTATTTGTTATGACAAAAAGTATTACAAATTTCTCTATCTTCAGAAATAGAGTTAAAATTAAACTCATAGAAAGAGCGGATATTTTTGACTAAAAATTATTTAATTCATCAGAGAATCTTACAAAAATCTTGTACATGGGAATATGAAATTGGAGATTTGTAGCTTACGAAAAATGCCATGCCTGACCGGGATTCGAACCCGGGATCACTGGCTGAAATGGACTACCGTGTAGAAGACGACATAAATAAATCGGTTTTAGCCTAGAATTGTCAAGAAACTGGTCACAAAATTAGTTTATTAGAAAAAAATACTTTAAAAAAAATATACATAATAAAACAGAAATTAGATAGTTGAAAAGATTACTTTAATAATAATGACTGAGAAAATTCAATACTAAAAAAAAGAGGGGATGAAAAATTGTTTTGTGAAAGTTTTCAAACATAAAAAAATTAAGTTGGTCTCACTTCTTTTAAAAATTTTGTTTACCAACTGGATATCATTTTGATTGATTTAAGGTTCATGCCGTTTTTATCTTTCTTGAGCAAAATTTTATTTATTTAAACTTTAAAGAGACATAAACTAAGTCATGATCGGCTGGCTGAATTGAGATTTAAACGGTTTTTAAATTTTAATTTCAAAATTTCTATTTGGGAATGTCAAGAATGACAATTTATTTGGTATTTTTTACTTTTATTCTACATTCCCAGCGAATATGGCTATTTTTGCTATATTAAAGGGGAAAGTATGGTGATCATGTCAAAAATATGGTAACTATTTTTTTCAAATCTTTACGTTTTAGAGTCCAAGTACATCTAGACATAAAAACTATGTATTATCTCGCACTGTTTTTGTCCTTTTATATCAGGATTGACCGAGGCGATTTTTATCAAATTTGGCTCGAATATCTCTATATATGAGGGCATTAATCGTATTATTATTTTTTTTAATTATTTAAGATGGGGTATATTGTAAAAAAAAACACTTTAGATTTTCTTCAGAAGCATTTTAAAAAAATGCTTTATTAAGGCAAATTTGTTTAAGTCTTTTTAAATAATAAAAAGATCACGTTTTCAGAAAATCAACCCCACTCTTAAAATTCAAATATAAGTTTTTTCTTCTTTTGCTCTATCTCCCTTCGGTTTAGTTTAAACATTAAAAAAACTTATTTTTTGAAATTATAGAGGTATCTACAATTCTGAAAAATGATTGTAGAAGCATTGATGATGATGATTGTAGAAAATGTCTACAATCTTTCGATGATAAGCTAATTATTTTTACAAAATTTTAATTAAATAATATTATTAAATTAATTTAAATTTTAATACGTAAAATTATTTTAGTAATGTAAATTTAAAAAAAGATAATAAACTAAATAAGCAGTAGGAGATCTTAAAATTAAAGAGCAAATGTTAAAAAAGCTATGATCTATCCCGTAAACTTTAATTCTGAAAATCAGACTACAACATGAAGTTTAAGTACGACTGGCTTCAGCAATTGAATACACATCTTAATGCATAAGCAGTCTGAATATGGGATAGTAATGTGTACCTTATTCCGTTTTACAATTCACTCTTTACATTATCACACGACTAAGTAATGTTATAACAACATTAACACGCAGCTGTATTTAATAAACACAATACTAAACATAAAATTTAGTTTAACCATACTGCAACAAGAATTTAATTTTTAACTCGTGCGTTCATAACATCAGTACCAGTTAACAGCAAAACACCCACCCACTTCTGCATTTACATTCGAATTTATTTATGGTACATTAACATTTATGCATGACATAACAATACCTATATATTATAAATGTCTGCTGAATACAAATATTCATTTCAAATAGCTTACCGATGAGAATAATCTATTTGCTGTCGGCTGTTAAGTTTAAACATTTTATATATATGTTCCATTTATACAAGTAAATTGAATAAAGAAATTATTAACGTAGAGCAAAAATCAATTTAACATCACCAGAATAAATTTTACCGATGTTTTTTTTTTTTAAGGGAACAACCATAAAATTGATAAGCGGTTACGAAATTTTTTTTATGTAGTATTTCCTTTTAAAATAAATCGTTCATTAGCGCCGCAAACCATAAATTTATAAAAACCAGGAAAATCTCGGTTGAAGTTATTAACTGACATTTATTTTTAAACATAAAAATACACAAATTATAGTATAGTATAGTTTTAAACTAAGTAACTGTATAGTTTTAAACATAAAACTACACAAATTTTTTAAAGACACATACATTTTTGTTAATTAAAGAGGTTAAAAATCTTCTACATATTAGTATTTAAACCTTTTTCTTAAGGACTAGAAAGTTACAGTTTATTATTACTTTTTTTTTTTATAAACTTTAATATATGTTTAGAATGTAAAGTATGTATTTTATTTACACAGCTAAGAATAAATAAAGTAATATACTTTAAGGTAATTAAAATAAATTAGAAAATAAGATTTCGCTCAAAAATCGTAGTAATGGGATTGGTAAAACAACTGTTTCATACTTTTACCTCTTAATTTAAAAGCCCTACTGGTTTCACGTTTTATAAGTTCTGTTTACTTGTTCATTTTTTTTAATGATTTCTCATTTTCATTTATATACGTGAATTGTTCGAAAAGTTGTTGGGCTGACAAAGAAAACACAGGATTCTTTTAACAAAAAAAAAAATGTTCCAAACATTTTAACCAACCACATTCCAGCTTTTTAATATCTTCACTATAATGCGATCAGTTCAACCGTACAAGATAAACGGTTGAATCAGCTTTGAAATCATCATTTGAAGTGAATCTTCGTCCAGCGAGCCATTTCTTCAGGTTTGGCAAGAAGAAGTAATAGCTGGAAGCCGATCCAGCGAATATGGCGCATGTGAAAGCACTTCAAAGCGTAGGTCAAAGAGTTTTTTTAGCAACAACTTGACATATGTTTGGAGAAGCATTATCGTTGTGAAACAACACTTTATTTGTTGCCAGATGTGGATGTTTGGCTGAAAAGCATCCTTCAAGTTTAGTACAGAAATTTAATACTTCTTCGTAATGGTTTGCCTTTTTCGAGGTAGTCTAGAATAACACATCACAAGAATCCTAGAAAACAATGACTTTTCTAGCAGATATAACAGTTTCGCTTTCTGTTGCGCATTTTCACCTGCTCTCACCCAATATATGTACTGCTGTTTGGTTTTTGGCGTATAATAATGAATCCGTGTTTCATCTACTGTTCCAAAACGTCGAAGAAACTCAGAAGAATTGTGTTTAAATAAGTCTGAAAAACCCATCTTGAGAAGTGTCCAGTCAAATTTGTTTTCAGTCTACTGTCAACAATCTTATAAAATGTAAAATATACAGTTTATCGAGATGTTTGTGAAGCTAGCAAGCTCGCGAAGTTTCAGTGGACGATCATTTAATATGTCATTGTAGAATTTTTTGACTATTTCGTCTGCTGTAGCGGTTTTTGAGCGTCCCAAACGTTCATTTTGAATGGATATAAGGCCACGTTTAAATTCAGCAGTCTATTTTTTTTATCGTCATAAATGAAGGAGAAGAATCCTTTAAAATGGAATCTAACTCTTTTTGTAAGTACGTTGGGTTAATATTTTTAAAACAAAGGACTTTTATAACAGGTAAAACTTCAATTTTATCCATTTTTCAGAAAATGGCATAATTTCTTCGCTTTACTGGATCGCCCAAACAAGCAACTAAACAAACGCATTTGAAACTTCATCTAAAGGATAAAACTTGAAAAATATAAACAGTCGTTTGGTGATACTTGTGCTGTCTTTGTGTCAGGCCAAAAACTTTTCAAAGTGCCTCGTATATACTTTTATATTATATAGTGATGACGACTGTTAAAAAATCGAAATGGGTTTAAATTTTAAGTAAAATTTTTTAAGGTATTTATTTTTTGGGTCAGTTTCACTACTATTATGCCTAGGAAAACATTTTTTAAAAAATCGGGTAAAAAATATGGAATAAATAAAAAGATAGCTTTTTCAATTCTTGTGGGAGGGGTAATTTTGGGGCAAACGTTTTTTAAAAATTGTAACTTTTTTTAAATGCACGCATGTACTCAGCTTACTATAAAGTGGGCTTAAGTTTGCAAAATTTTGAGAAAACTGACCCCAAAAAACTACCCCCTGTAGATATTACTACTAAAATTTTACCAACAAACTGCGTCACATACATGAGTCAACCCGTTTGTAAATTTCATCAAAATCAGTTTAACCCAATCAAAAGTTATTAAACTTTAAACAAGCCAACACACGTACGTATATAATTTCTTTTTCCTGTTTAGCCTCCGGGAATCACCGTCAGGTATTACTTTAGAGGATGAATGGGGATGACTGTAAGTGAAGTGTAGTTTTGTACAGTCTCAGGTCGACAATTTCTAAAATGTGTGGTTAATTAAAACCCAACCACCAAAGAACACCGGTATCCGCGATCTAGTATTCAAATCCGTATAAAAGTAACTGTCTTTACTAGGATTTGAACGTTGGAACTCTCGACTACGTACGTGTACATACTGTACATACGTACTGTACATACGAACATTAACACTCACGTTGTTTTGTTTTTTGGGTTCCCTGGGATATAAAACATCGAGAAATGAAAAAAAAACCATAACCCATTTTTTGACTGATTACCATACTTTCTCCTTTTTGCAACATGGCTCAAGAGCTACGATGCCAGGAAAGTAATAATAATATTATAATATAATACTGTATGACATTTATAGAGATTCCTTTAATTTATTTATTAATAATTGTCAAAAATAATTCAGTTATACAACTAAAAATAATTATTCCAGTAATTAATTTATATTTTACTGATTAAAAAATCTTAAGTTGGAAAAAAATTTAATTTTATCAAGGAATTAATTCCATAATAGAACAATATTTAAACAATGATTTTCATGTAAATTAAATAAATAACGAAAATAAATAAAAAATGAACATTAATTATTTTCAAAAAAATGTAAAATAATATTGAATTTAAATTTAATAATGTAAAAAAGACGTTAAAACATCTTTGAAGAAAAATTACAGACTGTTATATTAATTTATAAATTTGCAGCTTAAAAATGTATAAAATTTGTTAACATAACGGTCAAACTCTTATTTTATATATACTGTTTAGGTGTGTGTTCAGAGCTTGGAAAAACATTAAACGAGTTTTCCTAACATGGCTAAAACAATTAAAAAATAAGTGTAAATAATTAAATTAACATCTCCAGGATAATATTAAAATATATATAAAAAAGAACATATATGAGTAATCGAGATGAATAATTTTAACTAAAAAAAATTCATTAAAAAACCAATTAATTAAATAACCTAATTTGATAGTAATAAATTATTCAAATTTATATTTAATCTTTTTTGTCTTATTTTTTAAATAGATTTAAATACCTACAATCCTTTTAAAGATGAATATACTATATCCTTGGAACAATGAATAAATAAATACGTATTAAATGTGTATACATATTAAATGCTTAATTAATTTCGCGTTATGTGCTTTTTTCTGATTTAAATACTAGAGAGTGAATACCGGTGTACTTTAGAGGTTGGGATTTAATTAACCACACATCTCAGGAATAGTCGGCATGAGCCTATACCAAGACTACACACACTTCATTTCATGCACATCATACTCATCTCATTGGGCCAGGAAGGGGGTTGCTTATTGTTCCCTAGTTGAACAGATTGCAATGTTAGGAAATAAGAAAATGGAGCCCAATAAAAATTAACTTCTCTATATTCCGTTTATTCTGGCCGGTGCACTGTAATAGCTGCCGATGGATGATGATAATGATAAATAAATAATTAGAGTTTGATGAAACATGCCATGCCTAACCGGGACTCAAATCCAGAACCTTCCGACGTAAGGCAGAAATTGCCTTACGAATCTGCCTCGGAGATTGGCTTATGTTTTTTTTAATGTTTAAAAATAATTTTTTTTTAAGGTACATTAAGAAAAATCACCTAGTTTCTGTTTAAAATTGTAATATAGCAGTTTCTACATCTTATCTCGATCTGTTTTGTTTTTAATAAAAGTTAAATTTCTTAAACCATTTTTCAAATTCCGTTGACGATACTAAGAAAAATTTTCATAGAATTAAATTCTCTACAAATTTTACTGCTAAGTTTTATTTTTTTACTAAAAATTTAAAAAAAATTAATGTACGTCTAATAAAATCTTGTACTTCTCTTAAAAAAATTGTTCAGATAAAAAAGGCACTACATAAAACCATCATTTAAATTCTTAATCTAAGTTCCAAGAACTTAAGTATGGATTTGAATTTGAGGCATACTATTATCGTCCACAAAAATCAAGGTAAAATTTTCCTTTAAACCCATGTTTATATGAATCATTTTCTTTAAAAATCAAATTCTTTCTATTTATTCGAGAGAACCTACCTCCCCCTGCACACACATATATGTACTAGCATCTCCGTCGCGGCTTCACCCGCTCTATATGGTTATTTGCATTCCCCTTCGTGGTCAGGTTTTTTGATTTTATGTTTTTCAGTCAAGTAACCGGAGGTAGATGCAACCAGTCACATCGCACATACAGTAACAATGGCAATGGCTGTGTTTGTTGAGCCACTGCGGCGTACACCGGTGCATCCCATAAAAAGTCGAAATTAAAAAAAAAAACGGAAAATGACTTTTAAATATCTATCTGAAGAGTATTTGCAAGCCCAAATCTATCGAATATCTTGTCTATTAATAGTCGGAAATGAGGAAAATTTGCAATTATTGTTCGAATGTTTATACCTTTCTTCACCCCTTCAAATTTCAGAAAATCTGGAAGTAGGATTTTATATGTTCACATGAAGATTGCACTACCAAAAATCAAGTTGATATTTTCATTTGTTACCGATAAATTAAAAAAATAGTCGGGTTCCTCCAAAAAAAGTTCAAAAATTCATTTAATCCTTTAAACTCGGAATTTCAAAAAAAATTAGAAATTGAATTTTTAAATATTTACACGAAGATTACACACATAGAAGTCAAGTTGATATCTTTTCATTTGTTACAGAGAGATTCAAAAAATAGTAAATTTCATATTTACTCTATTTTAATCCGTTAAACTCGGAATTTCAAAAATTTCTTTCTTAGTGTGCACTTACACCGTAAGAAGAACGTATGTAACAAATTTTCATCAGTTTACCTGAAACAGATTTTTTTGGGCGTTGATTATGAATGATTCACATGTTATTTTATATGTATACATATATGTGCATGTGGGTGTGCGCAAGTAATTACAAATACCTGACTCCAAGAAAAATGACACCAATAAATTATCCAATATAATATAAAAGTTATCCAAAACAGGTGTACTTTTTTCTAGGAAAAAATTATTTAACTTTATACTTTTTACTGATTTTTAATACACGGTTAACAATCATTAAATGATTTATAGAAATGTTGTCTTTATAGTAGTAAAAAAAAATTTCATAGAATATTTTTACTTATGAGATACGTGACAAATAATTATCTTATAAAATAACTCCCAAATTACAGTTGTTATGTTTAAGAGAAAAAAACAAAAAATTGTTAACCGTAAACTCCGAGTTTTGGTACCTCTCATTATCAGATCTTTTACAAACAGAAATTTTTTTGGATGAAACTACATTCCACCGATCTTGAAAAAATTTATTAAATATTTTGAAATTGCTCTTTATGGTGGGTTGCATTTTCTGTTCACTTAGCCATCGTACGAAAGTTAATACAAAACCGTATTCTGAAAATGTTTTCCTATCAAATGAAACAGAGAATTAGAAACTGTATTTCATATTTGTAATTTATTATTCAGAGATATTTTTTATTTTATTTAATAGGCATATGCCTTCTGAAAGTTCAGTTAGAAATTTGAAATTAAAGATATGAGCCAATTGATAATGAAATGTTAATTTAATCTTACTGGATCTTTAATAATGACTTAATTTTTTTCTAAACAGTTTAAGAAAGTTAGTAATATTACCTTATATAGATATTAAATCATAAAATTAGCACTAATAATAGTTTTCTTCCTATTATAATAATTAAATTTTAGCATACATTTTAAGAATAAATTTATGCTAAAATTATAACACGAAGAGAGTGCATTCATATTTAATGAGTATTATATTACGCTTATTTGGTTTCATCCATAACAGGTGCATCCAATTATCTATCATCCATCAACGCTACTTATCTAATTTAGTAACATTCATGTAAGTTACAAATAATCGAGAGCAAAGTGTCAATGATCAGGATTTATTTTTCAATTATCAATCTTTCTTTGCCGTCAATCTCAATTAATTCACCGTTTGGTTATTTTTATTTCAATTTTATTATCGATCTGTAGCTTACGGCGGCATGACTATCAAGATTTTCCAACAAAAAAAAAATTAGATTTATTAAGCGTAAAACGCATTAATTGGATGTAATTATAATACATGCTTTTAAAATTCTTTTATAAATTAAGAGTACTAAGACAACCGATGAATAAGCAATCTTGGAAACTGATTTACATCTATGACAATTAAATTATAATAATAAACTTATTACTTAAATGTTGTCTAACCCAACTAATGACAGTAAATAAAGCATTAGCGCTTTAAAAAATCTCTAACGATAAATAGAAAATTCCAAATTATTTTTTTTTTCAATTTGTAAATATAATTTTTAATTTTATTATTTTGTTTAAAAACATTTATTCCTACACGGGAATTTTCCAAGTATTTAGAGTATTTTCTTAAATTAAACGGCCGCCATTTTGTAATTTTCAAAGATAAAGTTATTAGACTTATTTATTTTGTAGAAGATGTTGGTTACAAATATACCAAATATCTCAATCCGTTTTTATGACAATTTTTTTTTTAAAAACATAAAATGGCGAACAGAGGGGAAAACAAAGCGAAATAAGTTTTTTTTGTTAGATGAAATAATTCATCATTGAAGCTGAAAATTTAGTATTCTGATTAGTTAGGAAAATGTTGTATTATTATTGATTAGGAGAATGCGTTATTCTGATTATATCTTGTAACTTTTCTTCACGTACAAACATAATAATTATAAATAGATATAAATCTGTGAAGTTAATAAATTTTACAGTTACTGCAATAGCTACAAGATATGGTGAGATGTTAAGGAAAACCAAGGTACGTGGTAGTCTGGACCAATGTAACATAATAGACTGTTAAATGTCTTAAAAAAAGACGAAAGCTTTTGATAGAAAGCGATTTTTTATAAGATGGAGGGGTAAGTAAATTCCTTAATCTGACAGTGGAGCTGATTGGTGAAAAAAAAAATTCGTGGTAAAAAGAAAAAGAAGAATATGGAATAAAACAAATTCCTAGTATTTACTATTAATTGTTTGAATTTTGTATCTCCCTTGCATTTTTAATATTGTGTTTTAATTGTATCCTGTGGATTTTCAGTTATTATGTAAAATTTTAATTTCACGATTAAGAAGAAGAGATATGTAAAACCATTCACTGACACAAAATCAATAAGTGGGTTTAAGGAAATAATTTTTTTTTAATTTATTTTTTTTATTACGAATCCAAGACCAGAGAATGTTTTTTTTTCTCACGAGTTGAATCATGATGGTTCCTTACTAACATAATTGCTAACTGTCTTCAAAGTTTAATAAACACATTGGAATAGAATTTATTATTCTAGAACTTATAAAGTGCCTAATTTCTTCGTAAAATAGTCGAATGTGGAAAATAATTCCAAGGGAACCAATTAATTAGTCGTATCTAATTTAAAATTATAAACATCTACTTAAATTTACCCCCACCTCTTAAAATTAAAATATATGTTTTCTGTTCTTTTCTCCACCTCCCTTCGGTGTAAACACTTTTCAAGAATCTTTTAAAAGTTTATATCTCATAAGTAGAGCTATCAAGAAATTTCTACAATTTTTTTAAATTATTAATCCTGGATCTAAACTGCAGAAAAAGTTTTTTTGAAAAATTTATTTTTGTTATTTTAGCTTTTATTAAAGGGGAGTGTTAGATTTAGAAAAGATTTTACTTAAGCAAATTACTTAAACCTAACCTATACATGAATACTTTTAGAAAAGTGTTTAATTTATTCCCCACCTCTTGAGGTGGATATATATATATATTTTGTTTTTATTTTCTTTTAGCTGTAACTCTTTTTGGTTTTATTATTAAAAAGATTTTTTTTAGTATTTTTCTTCATCACTTAAAGGGCTATTAAAATTAAGGCACCTATATTATATCCCTGACCCAAAATGAGAAACAATTTTTTTCATTACTTTTATTAAAGTTATAGTTGACCAGCGTGCCGGGAAAGTCATGAAATACTTAACCAGCTTATATATACATATACATACATATATATATATATATATATATATATATATATATATATATATATATATATATTAGTATCAGTTTACTGAAAAAGTGAATAAAATTATAAAATAAATATAAAAGGAAAAATTAACTCAAGAAAAAGCTACGTGTAACCTTATGAAATCAAATTCGCTAATAGGCAGTAGGTTCAAAGAAGATGACCTAACTCACAAAAAGACTACGACTGTATTAATATAAACAAGTGAAGTACCTCCTACGTATATTGTAATACTTGACCTTGAACTTATAGCTATGTCAACTGAAGGGTGCTGAAAGCTGTCAGGGAATATCATAAGCGGAATGGTCATAAGAGACAAAGATCAATCCGTCTCCCGTCACTTCACAAATTTTTCATAGTTATTAATACAAACATTATCATATTCTTATATAAAATAATAATAGTAAATGATTAGGTACAATTAAAATACCATAGATATCATTAAATAAGAAAGAATGAAATTTAAACTTAAAATATCATACTTAGATTATTTATTGATTTTGTTACAGAGAAATAAAAACTAAAAGAAAAAGAAAATAATTTTACAGAAAAAGGTACTGGAATGGAAAAAAATGGAATAAAACAAAAATCTAATAATAAAGGTGAAAAAAAGCATAATAAAAAATGGGAGAAAAAAGGTCTGAAAAATATTGAAAGATTTTTCATAAGTAATAGGGATAAGAACAAAAAAAGGGTGTTGTAATATGCTAATAGAAAAAAATCAGTAAAGGCCTTTTCGTTCTTAAAATGGAATATTATTTCATTTTCATTGAAAATATCTTCTTTTTTCAATTGAACTACTTGGAAAGACACTTATATTAAACTGTAATAAAATACTTTAAACACAAATTTTCCACTAAGCGCGTGCGCGCACACACACACATTCATACAAATACAATGTAAAAATATAAGAGAAGTTAAATTGATTTTTATCGTTCAACTAACTGAAAGACTTTTCAGGCAAGTTCACTGAACTTAATACACTTTAATGTTGTATTATTATTAACTGAAAAGTTAGAGAAAATGAAAACTGTAAAATTAGTATCGGCTTTAACCTCATTAAATTTTGTTGAAAATTGCTATTTCAGAGAATCATTTACGTCAGTTCGTTAAAATCTTTGACAAACAACATAATACAAAAGTAAATTCCCTATAAGTCTAAAATTAGAAGTAGAATTTATCGCATAATACATATTCCAAAATAAACTTCCAGAAACGGTGAATTATTATCAGAGAGCTCACATTCTATTTTATATATATATATATATATATATATATATATATATATATATATATAAATTTGTATACATGTTCTTCTTAGGCTGTAAATGAACCCTAAGAAAATTTTTTTTTGAAGTTTCGAATTTGGGCTTGCAAATACTCTTCCGATATATATCTAAAAACCATTTTCAGGTTTTTGTACTTTAATATTTTACAGGATAAAAAGCATAAATTATTCTCTACATTTTTGCCTACCGCTACTGAATCAATCTTTATGAGATTTGGTAACATTGTGATGGTAATTTATGTTTGTAATTCTGATTATGTATTTGGTGAGCGAAGCCGCGACAAGAAATCTAAAAACTAGTTAGGGACTTGTACTAACCAAACTGTTGCTCTGAAGAAATTACAATAGACAGATAATTTTTATCAACTGGACAGCCTTTAATTTCTATTTATCATTATTAATCTCACAAGTATGACTTTATTGAACGCAGGAGCGAAGCGAACCCTAATCCTAACCGGCTAAACATCCCCTAACCACGACGGGAAATTCAAGTAACCATATAGCGCGGGTGAAGCTAGTTAATATTATAAAATATCTATTTTGCAAAAATATGTTTTTAGTGCGTAATTTTTTGGGCGTCAGTACTAACAAGAGAAAAAGTCTAGATATGCGTAAAGATCATTTCTAATATAAGAAAGGTTACAACAGCTGAACGATTCATTTATGAGTGAATGAAGTAATTTGAATCTATTGAATCAAAGTAAAAATCAATGTAAATGAAAATTAATAATACATTCGATCACTAGTAGCACTTCCTTGCATCGAGGTGCCCTTCACGCATACAAAAAAAAATATATATATATACAGCAAGTCCTTCGAAGTGAAATACAAAATAGAATCTATGCAAAACTCAGAAAACATATATGACTATTCGTAACTGATTAACTGCGTAACAGTGAAGGGTAGAACGTTAAGAGGATTTATTTCCACCAATTCATTTAAAACTTTAGTTATCTTAATAAAACAAATGCACACATGGCAGAGTACAAAAAAAAAAAAAAACAGGACAGACTAATTTGACTTTTCGTGATTGAATTATAAAGAAAGTTACAGTACGTGAGTTGCTGCTCAAATAAATTTTATTATTTCTTTTTTTTAACCTACACACAAACTTAGATTTCAAAACTTTTATTAAAAAAAGTAAAATAATTATAGAATTTTAAGAATTTTTTATTTTAAATTTATTAAAAATAAAAGAAAAGTAGTTTTAATAAACTTCATCTTTAGAGCAACAGTCAAATTAAATTAATCCAGCTAGAAAGCGTGTACATATCCAATTTAACGAAGTTTCTATTAAACACACGCCATGAACTGACAGGATAAGCGATAAAATAGTAAGCACTGGTCAGTAAATCAGTTAATTTTGACTTCGATTCCCTGCAAAGAACTAAAAATCTTTTCTTTCACCTCATCTTTGTTATAAAGATATATATATTTAAGGTACAATCAGGTTGGTAATAATGAAATAAAATATATGGAATTAATAAAGATAAAAATATTCACATCTATTTAAACTTTAAAATCAAATTTTTGACCGATCACAAGAATGCAGCTTTGAAATGAAAACTAAATATTTGACAAGTTAAAATAAAATATATATATTTTTTTTTACGTTAATGACAGTATGACAATATGAGTTTGAGTTATCAAACAATTACAATAATTTATACAATACAACTAGGTAATAAAAATCTTTTTACTTACGAATATATGAAGTCGAAGAAGAATAAATACGTTCAAACCTACCTGTAAAACAAACAATAGAAATTAATAATAATAATAATAAACTATTGCCCAGTTCTGACCGACTTTTGCTCAGTTCGGACCGACGGTTCCGACCGAATTTTAATTTGGTTTTAATACTTAATTTTTTTAAAAATTGGTTTCATGTCTAACAAATAGATACTGCAGATAAAAAATTGTAAAGGTTCCAACTTGCAGCATCATAAAGGACCACGCTTTTAACTTGTTCCTCTCAAATATTTTCGACCTTAAATTTAAGTCAAGAACAACACAACCAATCTAAATAAAATTTTCTCGTGCACAACTTCATATA